>NC_072785.1:32503112-32638112 GCF_022539595.1 Amphiprion ocellaris | reverse complement strand
AGGCAGAAAACAACCACAAAGAGACACAAATCAAACACAAAAAGACAAAAAAATCACCAAAAAAGAGATGCAAAACACAACAGAGAGAAAAAATGACCACAGAGACACAAGATAACCACAAAAAGACATGAAATCACCAGAAAGAGAAGCAAAACGACTGCAAAAAGACACAAAGCGGCCACAAAAGGACACAAAATGACTAAAAAGAGACACAAAACAATAACAAAGATGCAAAATGACCACAAAAAGATACAAAACAATGACCAAAAACCACAAAACGACCACAAAGAAAGACAAAATTACTACAAAAAGACATCAAACTATCACACAGGGACACAAAATGACTAGAAAGAGACACAAACCAACCACAAAGAGCTGCTGCAGATTTGACTCCGCCCTCCTTTACCTGATCACTAACCCTCGTTGACACCTGGTGTGTTTCAGCCAATCAGGATGGAGGGGGAGGAGGATGGGGCGGGGCGAGTGCGGGAGCTGCAGGAGCAGAGGATGGCGGTCCAGAAGAAGACCTTCACCAAGTGGATGAACAGCGTGTTCTCCAAGAACCGGGTGAGACAGAACCTCTTCAGAACCTCCAGTAGTCAACACGTTCTCTGGTTTACCTGCTGCTGGAACACACCTGAGTAAAGACCAACAGCTGATCCATAATGATGAGTTCATAAACTGGTTAAAGGTTCAGTTCATTCAGAAATAAATATAAAAATTTACAGTTTAACCAAAAACATCTCAGATTTTACAGATGTTTCCTTATTTTCTGAAATCTTCTGTTATTATCGGATCTCCAGTAATAATTCAGCTTCATTTGATTAATTAAATATCCCTAAATATCATGTTTTAGTTAAAGTGACGGCGCCCTCTGGTGGTGGTTTGTAGGAGCTGCTGTGGAGGAGGTCGGGGTGGATGGACGGGTCTGCAAAACATGGGAACCTCTAAATCTTATCATTAAATATTTTTCCTTTTGAAATTTGGATTTTGAAAATGTATTTTAAAATATTTCTGTTTCTATTCTAGTTTCTGAAAACTTGGACTTATTATTGCATATTTTAAAAATCCAATATTTTAACCTTTTATCTCAAGAGTTGGACTTTTAATTTCAGATATTTGACTGATAAAAATTTCACATTTTTTGGCTTTTTTTTCATAATTTTGACATTTTTTTCCCTCTAAATTTAGAATTATTATCTCAAAAGTTGGGCTTTTTATTTCACGTAGTGTCTCAGAATGACTGTTTATCTTTTGTGGCTTCATTTTGAATTCCATACTTAAAACCTGGAATTTATTTCAGAACTGAAATTTAATATCACAAACATTTAACCTTATGATGTAAAGATTTCAGTTTATATCTCAGTAATTAAACTTTGTCTTAAACATTTCTGCTAATTTACTTTACTAATTTATGTCAAAATCTGACATAAAACAGTGTTAATTTTTAATTTTTTAGGTTTTTTTATGCATAAATGTGACTTTTTGTCTTTCAGTTTGGCTTTTATCTCTCAATTCCCTCTCTAACGGTGAAAAAGGAGGTTCTCTAGTCCTTTTTTCCGCCTGTATTTAGTCTCCTGCAGTAAATATTGAAGAGTTTCCATGCTGGTGTTCTGTTTGTGTTTGTTGTTGGATCAGACACTTTTATTATTACTGGAACCAACATGAATGCAGGTGAAGCACAACTCACTGCAGTGGTTCCTTCGTGCACGACTTCATGGGTTTAAAACCAGACACTGATGAAGTTTGTTGTAGAAAAGTGGAAAAAGTTTATTTCAGTGACTGTAGATGAATTAATGGACCTGAATCTGTTCTAATTAAAGCGTCTGAAGTCGACATTAAAGCCATGATGTGATTAAACGTCTCTAGTTGCAGCAAATTATCCTGCAGAGAATCACACTTTAATAATACGCTAAGAACTGTAACATATGAAGCTTTTTGGAGCAAAAAAAAAAGTTAAACTGCTAAACTGACCCTGTAATTTTTACAAAGATGTGCAGATTTAAGAATATTATTATTAACTTCATCCTGATGCCCTGATATTGGACATTTTTACATCTTTTTAGATTAAGTTAAAGTATTTTTTCCTTAGTTTTTAAAGCATTTTTAATAAACATTAGGTTATCATCTAAAGCTGCCTTTAAATAAATATTACCAACCCATAAAAATAAAATAAAAAAACTCTTTCTGTCCTTTATTCTTTGTTGTTTTAGATGCTAAGGTGCTTTTTGTTTTTAAAAGTTAAGTAGAGTTCTCAATTCTGGATCTTAAAAATTCAAAACAAATTGGTGTTTTTGGTACATGTTTGCAATTCATCTTGAATTTTAAACTTTTTCTGTTGTGTTGTGATGTTATGTTATGATATTTTCCAATAATTATGACTTTTTTCATTTTAATATCAAGATTTTAAAAGTTTTGCATGATTTTTTATTGTTATCTCATAATTCTGAATTTTTATGTCATAATTTTGACTCTTTATCTTGAAATTTGAATTTTAAAATGTTTCTTTTTACCCTTAGTATAAAATTTTTTAACAATTTGGACTTTGATCTTTCTGAAATTTTGAACTTTTTATGTCATAATTTCAACTATTAATCTTATAATATTGGCTTTTTAAAATCTAACTTTTCTATTGTTTACATTATGATTTAATTTTTTTTGCATGATTTCAACTCACTATCTCAAAAATGTACTTAATTGTGTTGTCATTTAACTACAGCTGTTGGTGATCACATGAGCAACATGAGTATAAATACAGTAGATTATTAGAGTGCTTCTTTTCAGTATTAACCTGTCGTTCTGTGGTCATTTCCATTATTTTGTGCTGATTTTACATCACCATGTGATCATTTTGTCATCATTTTCAGTCTGTTTGTGGCCATTTTGTGGTAATTTCAATGTTGTCGTGGTCATTTTTTGGTCATTTGAATCTCATTCTGGTGATTTTGAGTCTCATTGTGGTCATTTTTTGTCTTTTTATGGTTATTTTTCACCTCTCTATGGTCTCCTTTGAATTTTTTGTGCCCTTATAGTCATCTTGTGTGTGTCTTTTTGGTCATTTTTGCGTCACTTTCTAGTCATTTTGCCTGTAATTGGGGTCATGTTGCGTCTTATTGTAGTGATTTTATTTCTCTTCATGGTCATTTTGGTGTTTTTGAGGTTATTTTGCACCACTTTATTGCCATTTTGTCTTAAACTTCCATCTCTTCATGGTCATTTTGTGTCCCTTTTTGAATGTTTTTGTGTCTTCTTGTGGTCATTTGGTGGTTCCTTTCTTGATGTTTTGTGCCTCTTTGTGGTCATTTTCATCTTTTTGAGCTTCTTTTATTCACCATTGAACCTCATGTTTTACTGTAGAGTGTCAGCTATGAAGTGATTAACTGTTAAATTAGAAGTTGTTGGTGTTTTCCTGTCATTTTAGAGGAAGCTTTGTTCCACTGTAAGTTTCTTCTTGTAGTTTTAGCTGCTCAGTGATCTCAGCCCGTGTTGTTTTCAGACATAAATGTGTAAAAATCCTCCGTGTTCGTCCTGCAGAACCAGAAACCAGCTGGTGGACTGATCCCAGTGTTCTGCAGATCCCCCTCCTCTGTTCTGTTTCTGTGTCGTGGTGTCGGCGTTATCACATTCCTGCCTGATAAGCAGCTAATTTCTGCACATTATCAGCTGCTAGCTCATTAAACTCTCATTAATCTGCTGATAAGTGACCTCAGCCTCCTGCAGCAGCGTTCTGCTCTGATTTCATGTGTTTTCTCTGATAAGCGATGCCAGCTGTTGGCTGAACACCGAGTCCTGCTGCGGATCATTCCCAGGATTCCTCTGGGGTTCAGCAGCAGGGAGAGATGTTTAGACCAACAGCTTCACTGTTTCTCATTCATTTATTTGTTTCACATGTTCAGTTTTATCTAGGTGTGACGTAATTAAGATACAGAAAACCTCAGGGAAGGTTGATTCATTATCTATTATCAAGCTATTTTCATGATCAACAAGTCTTCTTTAACCCTCATGTCATCCTGCGGAGCAAATTGACCCGTTTTAAAGTTTGAAAATGTGGGGGAAAAAAAATTTCACAGTGAAACTTCTGATGTCCACATTTTCAACATTTTTGGGGAAATTTTTGAACATTTTTTCATGGAAAAAAAGAAATATTTAAAAAAATGTTTCTTTAAGAACATTCACATAATCATTTTTTGTAGATTTTTTTGCCATTTTGTGGTTATTTTTGCAATTAAATATAGCCATTTTGTCATAATCTTCCATCTCTTTGTGGTCATTTGTGTTGTTGTGGTCATTTTGTGTCTTCATGTGGTCATTTTGCATACCTTTGTGGTCATTTTGTGTTTTTTTTCAGTCACATTGTAGCCATTTGTGGTCACTTTGAGTCTTGCTGTGGTCATTTTTTTTGCCTGTTTGTGGTCATTTGCGTTATTGTAGTAATTTTGCACACCTTTGTGGTAATTTTGTGGTTATTTTGCACCCATGTGCGGTAATTTTGTAGCCCTTTGTGGTCAGTTTGAGTCTTGTTGTGGTCAGTTTTTGTCTCTTTGTTGTTATTTTGCATTTTTATATGAAAAATGTGAGGTCATTTTTAGCATATTTTATAATGATACTGTGAATAATACAACATACTGTTCTATTGTTTTATCGGTGTTGTTGTTGTAATTCGCCCTCCGGCCGCTGGCGGCAGCACTGAGCTACGGAGTAAACAGCCGCTATCTTGACTTAAGATGGCGGCCGGCGGTAGTTAATAAATTCTGCTGCGTCACTGTGAATTCACCTGTCTGCAGGTTTAACCACCGAGAAACGGTGAGTCTCATTTATTTATTTATGTGTTTTTGTCACCGAAACAACATTTATTAGAGTACAAGAGGTTGAAACGTTCGTTTTTATTCGGTAATAATCCTAAACTCCGATAAAAGCTAATGTAGAGTTAGCATCAAACCGAACATGATTCATAGAAACTTGGTTTTTAAATTTTCCCCAGCGGCAGGTCGCGACTTTAGAATCACTTTAATATATCTGTGAATGTTTTCTAATCTGTCCAGATAAAGGAAATATTTGTCTGGGGAGAAATCAGCCCTTAAATCCAGCGTTAACATCGACCATTAGCGCAAAAGTTTGGCTACTACCACGGCTAAGCTAACGGCTAGGCTAACGACTAAGCTAACGGCTAAGCTGACTTGTAATGGTCGTATCAATGCTAGCATGCTAACCTACCATAAGCTAACCGCCAAAATAACCAACAGTTATACAAATTGAAATCATTTACTATAAAGAAAGTTATAACTTTAGAATCAGCTTTAATGGCCAAATATGTACACAACATAAAATAAGTTTGGTTTCAGCTGCTGGCGCCACCCTAGGAATAAAAACTATAGAGAGAAGAGAGAAAACAATAGTGGTAATAAAAATATATAATATAACACAATATTATATACAGAGATTTACAAGCTAGACAGGAACATATAAACAAATTACAAAAGCTACAGCAGTTTATTTAGATTTTTGTTAAATCACTGCTATATTACAGGTTGTAAACAACAGAATTTTAACTGAAGAAATTAGTTTTTGCTCCAGATTTACCAAAAAAGATTAAATATTAAGTTTCAATCTTAAGGTACGATATAAATAAACCAAAGGATTCAAACAAGTTGAAGTAGATGTTATGAAATAGAACATAAAATGATAATGTTATGAAATATGTTTGTCATAGATGGAAATTTACCATCAATTTAAGACGGCTTAAAGTTAGCTCTGCAGTTATCTGTTGTATTCTAGTGAGAACATTTAGTCTACAGTCACTTTTAGAGCAGAATGGATTCAAAATGTTTCGTTTGTAGCTTTTCTCGGAAGAGAATCAATTGCGATAGTCTGCTATAACAACATTTTTACATTAAAAAATGAACATTTATCTTAATTTTTGATATTTTATTCATCAATCTGTTAACATAAAGCTTATATAAAAAGGAGCAGCTGTTAATTTATCTGAGGTTAAATATGTTTTCTCTCTTCTCTGTAATTTTTTTTTTTTTTAGCATTTAATTTGATGAACACAGTACTATCTGTGAGGTCACAGGAATTCAAGTTAATTTTAGACATGGCCGTTGAAATAACCCTTCCACCTACTCTATGACTTCACAGTTCCCTGATAAAGAGACACTATCTGCAAAACTAAATTCCCACAAATCCTGCAGCTAAGTATTCACCCCGTTAGTGGAAGAAATCCAGAATTAAGGATCTAATCAGGCTCCGCGTTTCCACCAAACTTTACCGAAATCCATTAAAGGTTTCCTGCTTACAAACGAACAGGACGCAAACAAAACCTGGCTGCAGATTAAAATGACGTCTGACTGATTTTTTTTTTTTTTTTTTTATTATTGTACTTTTTAATCTCCTGTAACAGACACATCAAGGCCGCAGTAAAATAACTCAATCATTGTAATGAGTAGACCTGAAGCCTTCACTGTCCTTTTTTAAATAAGTAGATGAAATTCTATGCTTTAGAAGGAGGATATAATAATAAGCAATATATAAATAAAAATCACAATATTCCAATTATTAGTATTAATAAAAAATAAATAACAAATACCACAAAATATCTCATTAAAAATTTTTGGGGGAATTTTTTTTCTGGCTTTCTTTCATCTACTTTGGCATTTTATGTAATTTATTGTATTTATTTTTGATCTGATTTTAGCACCAGTATTTCACTACTCAAAGATATTCAGTGTACTGACCAAAAAACACAATATAGTGATAAAATTGCAAAAAATTTGTGTTAGAGAAGCTGCAGTCAGAGGATGGCGAGCACATTTCCTAAGTTAAACAAAAACCTGTTGTTGACTTATTTTTTCATTTAAAAAAAAAGTGACTCATTTGACTATGGCGCTGTGGTGGTTAACTGATTAGTTTTCTGCTGTAAATTAATCCTAAAATATTCTGATAATCGAATAACCAGTGTTAACCTTCTCAAATGTGAATATAATCTGGTTTCTTTCCTCCTCTGTGACAGTAAACTGAAGATCTTTGGACAAAACAAGACATTTGAGGAAGCTGATCCACATTTTTCACTATTTTAGAGATCAAACATTTAATTAGTCAAAATCATCTGTAATGAAAATAATTGTTTTGCACACCTTTGCTGCAAAAAATTAACTGTTCACAAGTAAAAGTTCATACTGAGGTAAAATTGTGTAACGTAAGGCAGTCGCTTGGTTTCATCTGGGACAAATCTGACATTAGAATGCCTTAGTTTAACTCTTTTTAATATTTTTGGTCGCCACCTGTCTAAGCACCACAGCTACCTACCAGCAGCCTGCAGTGTGGTACGTTAAGGGAACATCGTTAGATTGTAGTTTCTATTGATAACGAAATGTTCAGCAAGTGATGTGTTTTTCCTGAGACAAGGTGGGAAGTGGAACTAAATGAGAAAGTAGGTTTCACCGGTGCCACCAGTGAAAGAGTTAGTCTGGAGAGCTGCAAAACAAGACTCTTTTAAAATCTAAAGCAGTAAATCGTCAGGTTAAAGCCTGACAGAGGAAGGCGTGTCTGGTTTACTGAGAGGACGCCTGAGTTTAGAGGCTCCCGGTGGTCTGAGACACAAAGGAAACGTGGATTCTTTGCAATCTGCTTTTGGAACAAACACTTGGAGCCCTAAAGTGAGGAATTCCTGCTACCTTTAACATGAATCGGGCCTCTGACCTCCAGATAACCAGAGACATTACCTAACGACATCCTCCTCACTGGATGATGAAGGTTTACTGCTGACATCAAGTTATTTATATGTTTAGACTTTTCCAGGTGTTGTTATGAGTGAATGAGTGTTTACTGGGTTTATTAATACCCTGCTTCCACTTTTAGAAAATACTTTAACTCAAGAACATAAGAGCACAGCAGAAGTTATTTATAGCTGAATATTAACCCTCTGAACTCTGAGCACTTTCTGACACGCATTTTTCACTCCTGTCACATTTTTCTTTGTTTTTGAAGTCCTGCAGCCCTGTGGAACCAGAACAACATAAAGGAGAAAGAACTCAGATGTCTTCTGTCAGTAGGACACAAATCAGAAAAATGACAAATTTCTTTAAATATTTTATTATACAAAAATGTATGGAATCAGCACGCCCGACATGTTTCCACAGGTGTTGCCAACACTGGAAAAAATGAAGGATGCACATAATCTAGATATTAAAGTATTTGCATTTTTACAAACTCAGTGAAATATTTTTTCTCCTTTCTGTGGTTTTGTGTCTTGTTTTTAGTAGTTTTATGTGTGTTTACTTGTTTTTTTGTCACTTTGCACTGCTTTTTTTTCTCGTTTTGAGTGTTTTCTGTCTCGTTTTGCAATTTTATTTCCCATTGGGATAGTTTGGTCTCCTTTCAGTCACTTTTTTTGTCATTTTGTGTCTTTTATTTTTAGTTTTGTATCTCCTTTTTCTTATTTTGTGTCTTATTTATGTAGTTGTGTGCTTTTTCCAAATGTTGTCTTGTTTTTGTCATTTAGTGTCTTATTTTTGGTTAAAAAAACAAAAAAAGACACTAAATGACCCAAAAAAAAATCAGTTTTGCTCAGTAAATGAAACCCAAATTAACAAAACTGATTACATGTTTTTAAACTCTTAATTTTCCTGCAGGAGAAGGTGGAGCTGACCGACGTCTACACGGAGCTGAAGACTGGAGTCGTTCTGATCCGTCTGCTGGAACTCATCTCCAGAGAAACGCTGCCGACACCCAGCCGAAGGAAACTCAGAGTCCACTGTCTGGAGAACAACAGCATCGCCATCAGCTTCCTGAAAACCAAGGTAGCTCACCTGTTCACTAAGATCCTGTCCCAGCTGTTAGCTTTCTCAGAACCAAGGTAGTTCACATGGCTGTGCAGTACCCTGGATGTCTGATTTCAGCCTCGTTTCCTGTCCGTGTCTGTCTGACAGATTCGGGTGGATCTGATTGGTCCAGAGAATGTGGTGGACGGAGACCGGACGCTGATCCTGGGTCTGCTGTGGATCATCATCCTGAGGTTCCAGATCGGACCCATCGACCTGGACGAGGTGTAGAACTGACACCAGATCAGTTTTAATCTGAGCTGATGAAGAACAGCATTAATAAATGAGATTATTTCCGTTTCTTCTTTTCTCTCCTCCTCAGGCTGGAGGTGGAGGCAGCGTCGCTCATCGCTCGGCCAAGGAAGCTCTGCTGATCTGGTGTCAGAGGAAGACTTCAGGCTACGACGGCGTCAACGTTCAGGACTTTTCCTCCAGCTGGAGGGACGGTCTGGCCTTCAACGCTCTGATCCACGCCCACCGGTAGCCGACAGAACACGTTTAGACTCAGAAAATGTGAAAATGTTGAATGTTATAAACCTCTCTCCATCCCAGACCTGACCTGTTCGACTACCGCCGTCTCCATGGCGACGACCCCCGCCGTAACCTGGGTCACGCCTTTATCCTGGCGGAGCGAGAGTTCGGCATCATGCAGCTGCTGGACGTGGACGACATGGTGGTGGCTCACCCCGACGAGAAGTCTATCATGACCTACGTGTCGCTGTACTACCACTACTTCTCCAAGATGAAGCAGGGGCAGACCTTCCAGAAGAGGCTGGCCAAGGTCAGTTATTATTGTTTTTATTATTATTATTATTATTATTATTATTATTATTATTACAAGGACAGACCTTCCAGAAGAGGCTTGCAAAGGTCAGAACCAGCAAACAATTATTAATATTATTATTATTATTAATACAAGGTCAGAGACAACACCCTGTTAATATTATTATTATTATTTATTATTATTGTTATTATTATTATTATTAATAATAATAATAATAATAATAATAATAATAATAATAATAATAATAATAATAATAATAATAATGATAATACCATTATTAATATTATTATTATTATTATTATTATTATTATTATTATTATTATTTTATTATTCATAATAAAATAATAATAATGATAATAATAATAATATCATTATTGATATTATTATTAATACAAGGTCAGAACCAGTACTATTATTATTGTTATTATTATTAGTAGTATTATTAATACAAGTTCAGAATCATCACTGAGGGGTGAACTGCTTCCTGTCATATGTTGTTAAAATAAATATAGAGTCTGAATCAAAGATATCCAGTTTACTGTCGTAACGGAAGGAAAAAAATAATTCACATTTCAGAAGCTGCATATATTCTAAGTAGCACTAAAAATAATATTTAACGTGCTAAACAAAGCAGACGAAACACTGAACAAATGACAGAACATAAGAAAATAACTGAAATCAAAGCAATTAAGAAAAAGGCTTTATGATAAAAGAATATTTTCAGTCATGTTATAAAGGAATTAAAAGATCCTGTAGGTGGGATTCCACAGCTGAGAGGCTTGATAAGATCTGATCAGCAGCAGTTGGAGACGTCTGGTGACATCTGCTGTACAAGAAAAGTCTGTAGTTTGTCTTTCAAATCATTTATCTTCTCAGCGTATTCTAGGCAACTAATCAGTAATTATATCAGAGAACCTGATCATTTATGATACAGCTGACTGCATTTAGCTTCAGGTCTGGTGTAAAGGCTTTGGTAACGTTACTAAAGTCAGTTTTTAAATCCCAGAAACGTCTCACATGTTGATACCGTGGACTGTTCCGCCCCCTGCAGGCTGCTGCTGGTCCTGCAGTAACTCTGAGCTCTAATCCAGCAGTTTCAGTTGGTGGATTACTGTTGGATTAGATTCAGGACTGCAGACAGAACCTCAACACACAGAGCTGATTTAACATTTTGATCATAAAATGGAAGAAAATTATTAAAGAATTCACATAAATATCTTCACCAAACTAAAATGATGTCTTCAGATGTATTATTGAAATCCAGAGTTGTTGGAAAAATTACTAGGATTGAGGGGGTTTTTTGTTTGTTTTTTTTAGAACTCTGTGATTTCAGCTTCTTAAATATGAATATTTTCTGATTTCATTTCTTTCCTACTTTGGAAACACAGGTCGACATTTTTCATAATTTTCTGACATTTTATAGCTCAGTGAATTATTTATTCCAGAAAATAATCAATCCTGAAAGTAATTGTTAGTTGCAGCCTGAATGTGATTCAGTTTCAGTTAAATTATTAAACATTTTTCCCATAAAATGCAAGGAAATTATAAAAGAACAACTATTAAATATCTTCACCAAACTAAAATGACATCTTCAGATGTGTTTTTAAGTCCAGAGCTGCAACGATTAATCATTCAGTTACCTGGTTTGAGTAAATTTTTTTTTTTTTAATTTCTGTGATTTCAGCTTCTTAAATATGAATATTTTCTGCTTTCTTTTCATTTCTTTCCTACTTTGGGAAACACAGATTGACATTTGTAATAATTTTCTGACCTTTTATTCCTCAATTAATTATTTAATCCAGAAAATAATCGACAGAAGACACTGCAGACTTACAAAAAAAACAGCTACCAAAGGACCAAAAACACCCTAATATAACGACAAAGACACAAAATGAACAAACTCCAGACATTTTGTGTGATTTTTTTTTTTCTTGTAGGAAGGTGTAGAACCTCTAATAATCTCTTATATTCCTCACATAAAGCACTCGTATTAACCTATCTTAGCGTTTGTGAGTGTTTAAACTCCCGGTGATGAAGCAGCCGGTTGTTGACTTTTCTATCTGGTCTACTTCCTTGTGGGCGGAGCTACAGACGCTGTTGTTGGAACAGGAAGCTGTTTGTTGTCAGGAGTGGAAGTGTCTCTTCATTCATGGAGAGTTAAAGTGACAGAGATACTTTCAACTTCACACTTGTTCCATGTTGGATGGAAAAGTCATGTTTCTTTCGTGTTTCTGAGGATTTCTGGCTGCAGTTGAGGTGATTCCCACGTCTTCAGTTATTATAAACAGAAGTAAAAATGCAAACAATTGTCTAAAAATAGTGGCTAAATAGTTTCAGTACTGATAGGAGGAAGAAGTACTCTTTGTATGTAAAATAATTCAAGTATTGGCATCAAAATATACTTAAGCTACCCAATTTAAAAGTATTAATTGTGCAAAATCATATATATATATAATCGGTTATAATTGTTGAAGCATCAATGTGATCATCACATAATTCAATTCAATACTTGAGAACAGTCTATTTAGCTGAATTAATGTTAATATATGAGCTAAAATTTCAATCGTTACAGCTGTAGAAAATGGAGGAAATAGTTAAAATGACAGATATCTTGTTAAATTTTATTTTAAGTGTGAATAATTTATAGTAATATTGGATTTATATGGTGAGTAAAGTTCAGATAATGTTTGTGGAATGCTAAAAATAAAGGATGAATTGCTGTTTATTGCTATAGATAATTGGAGAAATGGTTAAAATGATAGATATTTTATGTAAGTATAAATAATTTGTAATAATGTTGTATTTATATGAGGAGTATAGCTCCGTTAATGTTAGTAGAATGGCTAAAATTAAAAGTTTAATCATTGTTATAGGTGTAGATAAGGGAGGAAATAGTTAAAATGTTAGATATTTTATTTAAGTATTTATTTATAGTAATATTATTAATATAGATGGTGATTACAGCTCAGTTAATGTTAGTGGAATGGCTAAAAGTAAAAAGTGAATTGTTTAAATCGAGAAAAGACTTAAAAATAATCGATTTAACAATGGAAGTAGTTCAAGGAAATGTAAAAATGATTATATTAAAAACATAATCAGTGGTAGTACATACTATCTGAAATAGCGTAACTCCAAAAAAAGCATATTTAATCAGGAAAATAGTGTTAATTCACAACAAAAATAATAACCAGGATATAGTTGTTGTACTGAGTGGGTTGACTCGAAACAAAAATCCAGGATAAAGCTG
Source organism: Amphiprion ocellaris (assembly GCF_022539595.1). NCBI lineage: Eukaryota > Metazoa > Chordata > Actinopteri > Pomacentridae > Amphiprion > Amphiprion ocellaris. The sequence goes on along the minus strand of NC_072785.1, from coordinate 32,625,262 downwards.
TTTTCATTGATCTGTTGACTTATTGATCTGCCTGATGTTGGTCTCTGATGGTCAGAGTTGTGTTTGTGCAGCAGGTATGTCCTGCTCCAGTGGTTTACCTGGGGTCACCTGATCAGCTGTGTCACAGGTAGAGTGTTCAGGTGTCAACAGGGACTGTCCAGGTGGGATTATAGTGGCATGGCGTGTGTGTGTGTGTGTGTTTACAGCTTTCAGCAGTACTCAGACTGGAGGAACCTCAGGTGTGTTTTTAACGTAGACAACATCTAAAGGAGCATCTCTAGTGGTTTCCATTGGTAAATAGGTACATCAAAGTGTTAAAAGGCGTCTGAAGTCAGTAAGAGTAGCATCCAGGTGTGTGATGAGCTCCAGGTGAGTCCGTACAGAGGTGACATCATGTCAGTAGGAGGGAGTCTCAGTGGACTCTGGGTGATGAGGAAGTACAGGAGAGAATCATCCAACACTTCCTGTTTCAAGGTTTGTAACTTCAAAGATCGTTCTGCTCTGCTGCTTTTAGATTCTCACGTAAATGAAGATTAGTTTTTGTTTTTAGCCACAAATTTTTATTTTTTTTTTAATCATCAGCATTTTGAGGCTGCAGCTGTCTCCATCTTTATGTACATTACCCAGTTTTATTGAACGCTGGAGTGTTTTTTATCAATCATTGCATTTTTGCAGCTGCAAGAATTAACCATAAACGAACTGATTAATTGTCAACTACTTTGATAATCAGTTTGAGTTATAATTCTCAGATTTCAGCTTCTTCAGAGTGAATGTTTTCTGGTTTATGATTAAAAAACTGAAGCTCATTGGACTAAACCAGACATTTGAGGAAATTCTGATCCACATTTTTCACCATTTTATGACATTTTACATACTAAATAACAAATACACTCATCCATAAAACTAGTATTAGTTGCAGGCCTAAAATAAACCAAAATCCATTAGAATAAGTTCCAATTTAATAGATTTTTAGCTCTGATTTGATCGCCTCCAGCAGAACTCTGCTTTTGAATTACAATTGGTAATCAATTATTAGATTCAAGTAATTTTTACTTTAACAGTCTAAATTCAGTCATTTCAGCTTCTTAAATGTGAATACTTTCTGGTTTCTTTGCTCCTTTTTTACAGTAAACTGAAGATCTTTGGACAAAACAAGACATTTGAGAAAACTCTGATCCACATTTTTCACCATTTTAGATACCAAATATTTAATTACTTAGTCAATGAAAACAATTGTTTTTGCATCCCTTTTCTTCAAAAAATAACAGTTTACAAGTAAAACTTCATACTGAGGTTAAACTATGTAACATGAGTCAGTAAAATATACTGAAAGCATCATGAGTGTTTCACTTTTACATAATATATCATGAGATTATCATTCATTGTGAGTATTTTCTAGTTTCTTTCCTCTATGACAGTAAACTGAATATATTTGGACAAAACAAGACATTTGAGGAAACTGATCCACGTTTTTACAATTTTCTGACCTTTTAGAAACCAAACAAGTTATCAGTTAATGCAGGCAATATCAGGTTCATCAATAGTGAAAGCTGTAGATGTTTGCAACAAATCCGAATGAAATTTTAATCCAGATGTTTAAGTTGTGCAAAGTACATCACATTCAAAACTGTTTACCTGTATCTCCTAGAAATCTTTATACCTCTAATAATTTTAGCACAAATGTACTCTTAGTTAATTATAAAGGAATTTAAAGCAAATGTAGGATGATTTCCAATCTTGCATCCTTCCTGTTATGTGAGAAATGGTGTGAAATTTTAAGTATTATTCTGTCTGATGGAGGACTTTCTGTCACTAGATGGTAACTGAATATCTTGTAGTATTTTTCTCTGCTGTATTTTAGACGGTGAAGTCTTTAGTTTCTGTAGCTACACAACTTTAGCTCCTGTTTATGTTTGCATTTTTGAGAATGAATGTTACAAAAATGGAAACCAGACTTTGTCTGGTAACTAAAAACACTTAAAAACTCAATCTCGGGTATTTTACTTTTGCAGAGTAGTGCAGGATTTCCCTCTATTACTTATTTTCTCCACAGATTGTCAGACTGCTGATGGAACTGGATGGCATGAAGGTCCAGTATGAGAGGATGGTGTCAGATCTGCTTCATTGGATCAAAACCAAGGTAGGAAGTCAGTTTTAATCATGTAACACAACATCACAAACCACAGCATTGTGTTGATAAACAAACCCAAACATCACTCGATATGATGTCTGTCTGTGATTATTTCCTGCCTTATTGACTGAAGGTGGTGCAGCTGAATGACAGAAGATTCCCCAACTCTCTGAGGGAGATGCAGACTCTGGTGACAGCTTTTAAAACCTACAGAACTGTGGAGAAACCTCCTAAATACCAGGTCAGATATCCCTCTCTGGACTCTTTATTCTGTTCAATGCTCAGCCTTCACGTTAAACGTTGTTTTCCAGGAACGAGGAGTGATCGAAGCTCACCTGTTCAGCCTGAAGACTCAGCTGGTGGCCAACAACCAGCGGGCCTACAATCCTCCAGAAGGTAAACAGCACGTCTGATGGCATTAAAGTAGAACACTGATGATGCCAGGGCTGATTCTTGTGTGTTTATTTGTGTGTTTATGAAGGTAAAACCCTGAGCGACATCGAGAAGAGTTGGGTTTTACTGGAGAGAGCTGAACACGAGCGAGAACGAGCCCTGCAGGAGGCGCTGCTGCGCCTGGAGAACCTGGAACAGCTGGCCCAGAAGTTCAACAGGAAGGTAAACACACCTGTTCCTACTAAAGATTATTTAATAAACACTTTCAGTCATCATCAAACAGTTTCTCTGATTCATACTTAAGTTCATATAATCAAAATCTCTGCTGCATCCACATCAATAAGTTGTTGAAACCATGCAGAAAATAAACTTATGTCATTTCTATATTATGTTTTATATTTTTTAAAATCTCATTTCACTTCATTTGATTTATTTTATCTTCACTTTCTACCCGAATATTCTGTGTTTTCTTATTGTAGTAATGAACACAAAAAAATGTAAAATGATCACAAAAAGACGCAATATGACTGAAAAAACACGCAAAATGACCACAAAATGACCATGAAAAGACGCAGATTGACTGAAAAAAAAAGCAAAATGACCACAAAAAGACGCAGCATGACGCAAAATGACCAGAAAGAGACGCAAAATGACCACAGAGATGCAGGATAACCACAAAAAGATGCAAAATGACCACATCGACACAAAATGACCACAAAGAGAGTCAAAATGACCACAGAGATGCAGGATAACCACAAAAAGATGCAAAATGACCACATCGACACAAAATGACCACAAAGAGAGTCAAAATGACCATAGAGACACAAAATGACCATGGAGATACAAAATGACCATGGAGACACAAAATGACTGCAAAGAAACACAAAATGACTACATAGACACAAAATGACCACATAGACACAAAATGACTACAAAGAGACTCAAAATGACCACAAAGAGACATAAAATGACTGCAAAGAGACACAAAAAGATGCAACGTGACCATATAGGAGACAGATTTGCCCCCTCGGACCAATGCATTGAAAATGCATTGTTTACCCCTTTATTGAACATCCAGCTGCTCTAGCGACTTAATTTCCCTCCAGAGATGAATAAACCTAAAATAAATGTACTGTAACAGTGTGTGATCTGTTAAAGGTCAGGATAAGTGGATTTGAACACCTTAAAACCTGAATGTGTTGGTTTCCTGCTGTCAGGCGGCTCTGAGGGAGGGTTACCTGGAGGACACGCTGCGTCTGATCCGGAGGCAGGACATCCGAGGTTTGTCCACGCTGGAGGAGGCTCTGGCAGCCGGTCGGCGTCTGGAGGCTCTGTCCACCGACGCTCTGGCCAGAGAGCCTCGCTTCACGGCCCTCAGAGACATGGCTAAGTCCATCGAGAGAGGAAACTACCACAGCAAGGAGCAGGTCATCAGGAGGTAGAAGCCAGGACCGATACACTCTGGGTTGAAATTTTATCTGTTGTAGATCAACAGTGTAAAATAAAAAACTAAATAATGTATATTCTGGCAGCTGGAACACCAGAAAAATACTGCAATATAACAAATAAAAACCATCATAAAAAAACAACATAAAATATAGTAAATTATCAATAATAAAAAACATAAAAATACAGTAAATTATCAATAATAACCATAAAAATACAGTAAATTGTCAATCGTAAAAAAACAAAATACAATAAATTATCAATAATAAAAAAACATAACATTACCGGAACTTATCAATAATTTAAAAAAAAACATAAAATTACAGTATATTATCAATAAGAAAAACCTTAAAAATACAGTCAATTATCAATAATAAAGAAACAGAAAAATACAGTAAATTATCAATAATAAACATAAAAATACAGTGAATTATCAATAAGAAAAAACATAAAAATACAGTAAATTATCAATAAGAAAAAACATAAAAATACAGTAAATTATCAATAATAAAATAGATTTCCCAGCCTTAATTTTACACAAGATTGTGTGTAATTTTTTTAACTTTTTAATAAAACAACATTAAAATAGTAAATTACCCATAATATATAATAATATTAATTAGACATATATATGAATAATGTGACAGAAGCTTAAAGACATTATACACTAATAAAAACACATTTATTCAACATTTTTGTTGTGAAAATTTCTGTAGTTACAGAAGATATGTCTCTTACCAAAAACATCTGTGTAAAATCACCGGAACAAATCTTTGATTGCTTTCGCTAGTTGTATCAGAAGTTACAGATGTAAACTTGAATTTAAGAGCTTGATTAAATCAAAAAGATTTATTTGTGGAACTGTGACAGTTTAGAAATGTATTGTAAAGGTTTTTTTTAAATATCAAAACGTTTTTATTTTCTTAAAACATAGTTACATTTTTGTGCTTAATGTTATCTTACATTAAAATAAAAAATCTGTATATTTTATGAAATTTTATTGATATTTTTTACATTTAATTCAAAAGTATGGAGAAATTCTATGAAATCACATTTGTTTTCCACAGTGTATATCTGTATATATCTCTATATTTTGGTCTATCTGTGTGTGTCTCTAAGGGAGGAGAACATCAGCCTCCGATGGAAGGACCTGCTGCAGCAGCTCCAGGAGCAGAGGGTGCTGCTGGGAAATGTAGTCGACACTCTGAGCATCCTCAGAGACATCGAGCTTGTCTCCCAGGAGCTGAAAGAGCTGCAGGTGAGTTTATAACAAAACTAAAGCAAGCTCTAACAGCATGAAATCCCAAAACCTGCTCCTCAGTCACAGCTACAGATGATATTACCTCCTGTTTTCTGGCTGCTCCTGTAATTTAAATCTTGTTTTGTGTTTAAAGATTGTCCTTCTTTCTCCTGATTTTTATTTTTTTTTAGCTGTGGAAATCTGCTTTAACATAAAAATGGAAGAAAGATTATCACAAAAAGACTCAAAATGACCACATAAAGACACAAAATGACTAGAAAGAGACGCAAAATGATAACAGAAAGACGCAAAACGACCACAAAGAGACACAAAATGACCACAAAAAGACGCAAAACTACCACAAAAAGACGCAAAATGACAAGAAAGAGATGCAAAATGACTAGAAAGATGCAAAATGACTAGAAAGAGATGCAAAAAGGCGCAAAATGACCACAAAAAGACGCAAAATGACTAGAAAGATGCAAAATGACTAGAAAGAGATGCAAAAAGGCGCAAAATGACCACAAAAAGACGCAAAATGACTAGAAAGACAGAAAATGACCACGAAGACGCAAAATGACCACAAAGAGACGCAGATTTGCTCCCTCAGACCAATGCATTGATGGTTTTGTCACCTACAAAAAGTTGGCTGTTTTAGCTCAGTATATGAATCTGCTTTAACATAGAAATGGAAGAAAATAAAAATGTTTTTTCCAGTTTGAAAACCACTAAGAGTAAATAGAAGCCAGTAGAAACACGTCAGGATTTTTCTGAATGTTGTTGCTGGAGGAGAATTCTTTTCTAAATCTTTGAAGCACCAATAAACAAATAAATCTGTCCTCTGCAGTCCCAGGCGAGCTCCTCTGATCTGGGGAGGCAGCTGGCCGAGGTGGAGTCTCTGCTGCAGAAACAGGACCTTCTGGAAGCTCAGATCTCCTCTCACGGTGAAACCATCGCCGCCATCAGCAGCAGAGCGCTCAAGGTACACAACGGATTAAGATCTCACAGTGTTGAGGGAGGATTTTTAGGGGACGGAGGTCTCTGACTCCTGTTTCTGTCCTCCAGGGGAAAGTCCGAGACGGTCAGCAGATCCAGAGCAGAGTGAGAGCTCTGGACACTCAGTACAAGTCTCTGGTGTCTCTGAGCAGCAGCAGGTTGTCTTCACTTTCCTCCTCACAGCAGTCTGGTTTGGTGTGATTTTGTGTCTCATTTTTGTCGTTTTGTGTGGTTTTTCTTGTTTAGTGTCTCGTTTTTCTTGTTTTGTGTCTCATTTGTGTCGTTTTGGGTCTCGATTTTGTTGTTTTGTGTTTCATTTTTCTTGTTTTGTTTCGTTTTTCTTGTTTTGTGTCTTGTTGTTCTTGTTTTGTCTCGTTTTTGTTGTTTTTGTGTGTTGGTTTTCTTGTTTTGTGTCTCATTTTTCTTGTTTTGTCTCATTTTTCTTGTTTTGTCTCATTTTTGTTGTTTTGTATCTCGTTTTGTTCAGTTCTCTCCTCTACGCAGCAGATCTAGCAGCCGATTCCTACTGTCAGTGGTGAGAGTGTGTGTGTGTGTGTGTGTGTGCGTGTGTGCGTGCGTGCGTGCGTGCGTGTGTGCGTGCGCGCGCATGTGTAGTTGTGCGCATATATGTATATATGGAGCGAGGGAGGGATGGGTTTTCTTGTTTTTAAATGTTGTAAAGCACTGTGTTGCATTTAAACCGTATGAAAAGTGCTATATAAATAAAGTTAGATTCATTGAGATTCAGACGTGTTGCTGCTTCTTTACACCTCCGTCTGTCCTCTGTTTGATCAGGAGGAGGCAGCTGGAGGCTCAGCTCCGGCTCTTTGAGTTCTTCTATGACGGTGAGGAGCTGGAGGCCTGGCTCTACGAACGCTGGGTGAAGCTGCAGACCGCTGGGCTGGGACGAGACCTGAACCACATCCAGCTGGCTCAGCACAAACACAAGGTCAGACTCACAGCTTCACACTGGGAGTCACACTATTCCACAGCTTCCATTCCGTCTACAGATAGAAGACGTGCAGCAGAGTGCCAAGAAAGACTGCCTGCCAGTAAACAATGCAGGATTAAAACTTTACAGAAAAATCATCTTTACACATTTTATATGCGTGCATCATTTTTATTAATCTTCAGGAATGTACACAGAGTATCACAACAGGAAACTTCACAAGATATCTTAACCATCCGACCTCTAAAACCTGCTGTTAGGTTGAAAAGACGCGTCACCAGAATTATACAGTTTATCAGCCAGACACTGTAAAAACAGAAAGAAATATTTCTGTCAGGAAACAGAGTAAAATCTCAGCTTAAAACTGGAATATTTAATCAAAATCACTTTATTTTACACATCTTATAGAACATTTTTTAGCAAAATGACCACAAAAAGACAGAAAGTGACCAAAAAGAGACGCAGATTTGCTACCTTCGACCAATGCATTGATGGCATTATCACCTACAATATGTTGACTACTTTATATGCATTTATATAGTGAGAATTTTGGTCCGGCATTTTTAATTTATCTGCTTCTGCTTTTCAACATCAATTTGTCAAAAGATGTCAAATATTTCATTTTAGTTGGATTAAACACAAAAAATACTCCTGAATCTCACTTCAGGGTCAAAATAAACCAGTTTTAAATTATTACTATAAAGCATGAACATTGAAGAAAGAAGTAAATCAACTAATTTAAAGAGAGAAACTTTTAAAAATATAATGATTAACCTTAAAAATTTAATGTATACAATTCACCATTTTACGTGAATGATTGTTTCTTTGAAGGCTTGAATTTGAGTATTTCTCCTTTGATGCCTGACAGGATTCCTGAAAACATCTGTAGATAAAATCTGCTCAGTTTCATGAAGTAATCTGATTACTTCCTGCCAGGTGCTGGAGGCAGAGCTCCAGGCCCAGGAGTCTCTGTATTGGGGGGTTCTGGGTCGGGGTCAGGACCTGATGTCCAAGCAGAGCCAGGAGAACCGGTGGGCCGTCCAGAAGTGGATCAGAACCTTGAAGAAGCAGTGGAGCTACCTGACGGAGGAAGTGACATCACGGCGTGACAGGCTGCAGGCTGCCGCCGCCATCAAACAGGTGAGACACGGAATTACAGGTAGAAAAGAAGTTTTCTAGAATAACGACCCCATAGTAAAGTATAATTAGCAGCAGATAGCATTAAATATTTATGTTCCTGCTGTGGTAATTCATTTATTGTCATTTTGCCATTTTATGTCTTTCTTTTCCTGTTTTGTGTCTCGTTTTTCTTGTTTTGTCTCATTTTTGTTGCTTTGTCTCATTTTTGTTTTGTCTAATTTTTCTTGTTTTGTGTCTTGTTTTTCTGTCTTGTTTTTGTTTTCTGTCTCATTTTTGTTGTTGTGTCTCATTTTTTTGTTTTGTGTCACTTTTCGTTTTGTGTCTCATTTTTGATGTTTTGTGTCTCATTTTTGTTGTTTTATCATTTTTCTTGTTTTGTGTCTCATTTTTGTAGTTTTGTTCTCAACTTACTCATTTTTTTGTCTCTTTTTCTGTCGTCGTATAATAATATAATAGAATATCCTCTTTCCCATCAGGGATAAAATGAGGATTTGTAAGATAAGGAGGCTCTGTGGGTTCAGGGTTTTAGTGGTTAATTCTGTAATCCTTGATTGTCTTGATGTTAAATTACTTTCTTATCTCTACAGGATGTTTATTTTCACATTTCATCAGCTTTTTACTTCCTGTGATGGTGTCACATGATGCTTTTAACCATCCAGTCAGTATCTTCTCCTCCTGCTGTGTCTCCATTAGTTAAACCAGAAACCACTCCATTTGGTTTCTGGTTCTCATTCCTCCATCGACGGGTTCATTAACTCCTCCTCCTCCCATCAGTACTTTGCAGACGTGGCCGAGGCTAACTCCTGGCTGGATGACAGGAAGCCGCTGCTGACCAGCGAGGATCATGGGAAGGACGAGTCGAGCACTAGTCTGCTGCTGCAGCGCCACCAGAGGCTGGAGAAGGAACTGTTGGCGTACGTCTCGGAGATGAAGAGGCTGTCGGAGCAGGCCAAGAGTGCAGCACAGCTGACGGCTCTGACTGTGAGTTCAGACTGTTAATCGAGTATTCTATCGATTATTTGGATATATGAAGTCTGATAGTTTTATTGTGCAGCTGTTATCAATGATCATCTAGATCAGGGGTGTCCAACATGAGGCCCGCGGGCCAAAAGCGGCCCTCCAGAGGGTCCAATCCGGCCCTCAAAGTGTAAAACTTCCAGAGAAGACATTAACTGCAGATTGTAAATTAGTAGGGCTGGGTGATAAATCTATTTTATCGATTAATTCAACTTTGTACTTAATGTCGATTTGTTTTAATGAAAATTGATTTTCTCATCAACATCCGCCACCAACGCCTGCCTGGTGGACTCCCGAAGTTCAGAGTGGGGGCCCCCCCCCACAATTCGTTGTTGTCGTTTTGTGTTTTTTGTCTCACTTGTGTCATTAGTCTCACTTTTTTGTCCCTTTAGGTGTTTTGTCGAACTTTTTGTCTCTTTTTTGTTTTGTTTCATTTCGTGTTGTTTGTCTCATTTTTGTCATTTTGTGTCACATTTTTGTTGTTTTTTTTTTGTCTTTTTTGTCTGACTTTTGACTTTTGTGTCGTGTTTTTGTCGTTTTGTGTTTCCACTTTGTCTGGCTTGTGCTTTTTGTCTATTTTTTGTTAAAAGCCACCTTCATACCATATAATGTCTTCTCTGTAATTTTCACACTTTACAAAGTTGTCCCGTGGGCCGAATTGGAACCCCAGGAGGGCCGGTTTTGGCCCATGGGCCGCATGTTTGACACTCTGGTCTTGAGTGTGACACTAGAACTGAGGCGTCGTTTCTCTTCCTGTGCAGGCGGAACCTCAGCAGATTAAGATGATCCAATACAGCGACTCCTCCAGCGACGAGGAGGCGGGGCCAGCAACGGTGACCTCATCACTCAAAGCCCGGAGTGGGAGGGGCTCTGTAAGCTCCTCCCCTCAGAGGGAATCGAGCAGAGCCAAGGTCCGCTTCAGATTCAGCCGAGGTAACGAATGGAAAACAAAAAGAACTCACGATGGCACTCAAGATTACAGTGTGATGATGTTTTCATGTGTTTGGACCAGTCAGGGCACAGAGGAAGTGATGCTTTAAAGCTGCTACTTGGTCAGATTTAGAGGCAGCGGCTTTGACTACAACAGAACATTTTTTTGCAATAAAAGCTTTTAGCCAATCTCAAAGAGCTGCTGATAAATAAGCGGACAGCTGAACAGAACCTGAGGGTCATTATTTACACTCCTGAACAACATCTGAAGACTAGAGGAAAAATTATGAGAATTCACATTATACGTTGGTGGATCTTAACTGGGTTGTAAGTAGATCTTCAAAGGACAGTGGATAATTTATTAAAAACTGCATTTAAACTCAAACAGGATTCTCATCAGCTGATCGAAAGTTCAAGGACGCATTTACGAGACTATGTTTCACCCAAAAACACAAAAATATGTCTTTTGCCTTGTTGCGTTTACACAACAACGGAGTGGGAACTGCTAGAAGGACTGAAACTGCTGCAGTGTGCATGCCAAGCCAGTAGTCGGCGATGTAAGTTTGTAGAGGAACACCCCACATGACCGCTACCTGTTCCTCCACACACCAGAAGAAGTACAGCTGATGTAGAGGTGGGCTGATTATCTGGAGTATTGAATGCGTCTTCGCTGATTGCAGTAATGGTGCAACACATGCACACTTTGCTGAAGAAGATTCAATAAATTCAGTGGACTCAGCGGTACAAGCCCGACACGGTAGTCACTGTTCTTGTTGTCGTCCTGTTCGTCATGGCAACTAGAATAAAAGTGTGACGCACAAAGCACTCTGGAGGCCGTATTCAAAAGTTTCTGTGTAAACCGGAGGCCGCCACTCAACAAACCCTTTGAGTTTCATCTAAAACAGTTGTCGTGTAAACTGGCCCTAAGACGATAACCTTTAAAAGGTAGAGTCTGCGCACAAATCTGACTTTCATGTAGTTTTCTGTCAAGCATTCACACTATCATGACCTTTTGATTCTGCAAGATGTTTGGAGTGTTTGATGTTCACGGGAAGTAAACTGGGGAAATACAGAGATAAAAAAAAGTAAAATATTAACATGCATGTGCTGTAAAATGTGAAATCTAATCTTGAATTCTATTTTCAGGTCCGTTCCTGTGGGATCGTAACGAGATAGTGACGATCGTCGGCTCTGGGCCAGACGAAGACAAAGTTTTGGCCAAAGACAGTCGAGGAAACCAGCAGGTCATCCCCAAAACCTACCTGACCCTGCTGCCGGCCACGGTACGATCAATAATCAAATCAATAATTAATACGCTTTAAATCAAAATTCTAATGACCAATGTCTAATAATCAGTCATCCTGTTACTTCTGGAGCTCCTCAGGACTCCATATTAGGCCCCTTGAATTATGTCTGTGTGGTTTTAAGCATTAAATCTGACTGAATCTTTATATTTTAGGAAGCTGTGCACAAGTAAAGTACTTTTATTTATATTTAACTTGTATTAAAAGGTGCTACATGAAAAAAAATTCTAATTAATGATTAATATTTAGCCTTAAAGCTTATAAATTATGTTTTATAACCTAAATTTCTGTTCCACAGTTTGATGAAGACTCTTAAGAAGTTAAACTTTTAAAAACTAAAATGTCTTCCACTGTTTAGGCTCCTCCCTCGACCCCGCCCGTCTCCACCAATGACGTGCCAGAAAGCCCAAGCAGGAAGCTGAGTCGTCCGAGGCGAAGCCGCTCGATGCGTCGAAGCACAACGGAGATCCAAACGGCCTGGATGCCGGACCTGCAGTACCAGAGAGACACGGTGGAGGAAACACAGGCCGGTCTGGACCAGGACTACAACTCCCTCTACAGCCTGGTGAAGGTGAGAGAGGGGCAGCATGGGAAATGTAGTCTGGAGGAGTTAAAGCATGAAGATCAGCTTGTCCCGTAACATCATAACTGTTTGTTTTCAGTCGAAGACGAGGATTCTGGAGGAAATGCTGCGTCTGCATCGCTTCTACAACAGCTGCCAGGAGTTTGAGTCGTGGATGGAGGACAAGGAGAACGTCCTGAACACCTTCAGCACCGACGGAGACAATCTGGGAGTCGTTCAGGCCAAGTACGAGGTGAAGACTGAACTCAGTGTGCCGCAGAAAGACTGTTAAAAGCAGTCTGTGTGTTTAAAGAGTCCTTATTCAGCTTTTTTTTTTTTTTTTATCTGGAAACAGCTGCACCTTAGTTATAGTTTTAAATTATTATAATCTCACTGAGTCACTTTAACCACTAAGGCTGCTGCTACGGACACTTTAAACAGAATATTTCTACTTCATTTTAACTTCCATACATCTCAGGGATGTGTTTGTTTTACATTATGTTCTCTTTTTTGTGTTTGTACAGCTAAATGACAATAAAGGTTGATTAGATTTTTTTGGGGGGGTTCTGCCTGACCTTCAGTGTTAGAAAACTTGATTTTTGAATTTTAGTTATTTCTTAAAAAAAAAATTTCAGAAGTGTAGTTTGAAACCACGCTGGCTCTGATGTCTTTACATTCTGGATCCAGCTGACGTTGACCTCAACTTTATGTTTCAGAACTTCCTGACTGAGTTGGTGAGTGGGCGGGGCCAGCTGGATGACATCATCAAACTGGGGGAGGAGCTGGTGAGGAGTCGCCACAGTAAGCAGAAGGAGATCCAGGCCAGACAGAGGGGAGTCTCCAGCAGGTGATGAAGCAGAAACCCCACTGAACAGAAACATTTCAGATAAAATCAACCAAATCTGGACAAAATTCCTGCCTGACCTCCTCAGAATCAGCTGATTTCTGCTATAACTAGAATATATTTAATGAATGTTACCTTCATATATATGTATATTTACAGACCGAGGGTTCAAAGAAACGAGCCGATTATTCGGATATTCGGGTCCAGCCCTAGTAATTTCTGCACTTTTGTGTTGATTTTGCGTCTTTTTCTGACAATTACCCCTATTTTTGTGGTAATTTTAACCCATTTTGTAGTCATTTTACATCTTTTCATGGTGATTTTGCAACTCTCTGTTGTAATGATTCCTGATTTTTTGTAATGATTTTTTGCGTTTTTGTTGTGATTTTGTGTCTTTATATGGTCACGTATCTCTTTATGTTGTGACTTTTTGTCCCTCTGTCATGATTTTGCATCTTTTTATGGCGACTTTGCATCTTTTCTGGTGATCCTGTGTCTTTATGTGGTTTTTTCCACCTTTTTGTGGTAACATGGTGTCAGTTTTTATCAGAAGTCAGATGTTTCTCCTCCTAAATGTCATGTGTTTATCTGCTGGACTGATGACGTTCTGATGAAGTTCATTAAAAAGTGATAAATCTGAACCCACCTCTATGGACTTCAAGGACCTGGAAGTCTGGAAATATTCCCAGTCTGAAGGTAGAACACTGATTATTGATAAAGTTACTGGAGATGAAGAACCAGATGTTCTGAGAAGGTTCTGGTGGAGGACTGGTTAGTTTGTTCATGCACTGATCAGGTTCTTGTGGACCTCAGGTGACTCTGGTTCTTCTGTCCTTTAGGTGGGATCGAATCCAGCAGCTGAAGGATGAAAAAGCTCAGGAGCTGCTGAGTACAGCCGATGTCCAGTCGTTCCTGCAGAGCTGTGAAGAAGCTAGAGTCCAACTTAAGTCTCAGATGTCCCAGATGAACACCGTGGACGTCGGCTGCAGCTCCTTCACTCTGCAGAACGAGGAGAAGAACCAGAGCCAGGCCCTCAGAGACATCCAGGTCCTGGAGGGAAAGATCTCCTACCTGAAGAGCATCGCCAAGATGTGAGAGATTTATCCACTCTGTAGGACTGAAGAGGGTCTCTGTGGGTCTGCATTGGAGTTACTAAGAGAAGTAGTCTTCCTTAACCCTCATGTCGTCCTGTGGGTCAAAATTGACCCGTTTTAAAGTTTGAAAATGTGGAAAAAAAATATTTTCACAGTGAAACTTCTGATGTCCACATTTTCAGCATTTTTGGGAAGTCTTTGACCATTTTTTTTGGTGGAAAAAAAATGTTAAAAATGTTTCTGAAGAACATTCACAAAAAAATCAACCAAAATCCAGTGAATTTCGCTGTTTAGTTATTTTGGACGTTTTTTGTGTCTCGTGTGGTAATTCTCCATATATTTTAAATTTTGATTTATAGTGAATTTTTATGTGACCAGTCGTGTGACAGTCACAGTTTTAAATCATTCAAGTTTTTTTTTTATTGTTTTTGACAGTTCTTTTTTTCAGATTTTCAGGTATTTGAGACAATTTTTGGACATTAACTGAGTGATTTTTGTAAAATTCACAATATTTTTTTTAGTCAGGTTTAGACTAACTTACATAGTAAATGTAAGACTCATTGAGGACCTAAAAGAAGTTGTAAATATTTGACTGCTTTCTGTCTTGATGGAAAACGTTTTAACAGTGATTGAGACAAAGACTCATGAACTGACATTTCTAGAAAGTGGAATTCAGCCTTCTTCATGTTTGCCAGCTGAAGTCTGTGTTCCCTAACAGAAGCTGCAGTCTGAATCAACCTCATGATAATGGTTTTGTGTTTTCCAGGAAGCAAGACTGCAGTCCAGCAGAAAGTGCCGCCATCATGGAGGAGGTTCGAGGTTTGGAGGCTCTTCTGAAGCATGTAGGATTCACTTCTTCATCACGGACATTACATTACACTGTCAGGTTATCAGTTAGTTCTTGGTCACCAACTCTTCTGGTAATCAACTGGTTGGTTTGAGCAATTTTTTAATAAAAACTGTCTAATATCTGCTGCTTAACTGAATATTTTCTGGTTTCTGTCTTCTTCTGTGACAAACTGAAGAGCTTTGGACAAAACAAGACATTTGTCAACTCGGACTAAACAGCTGATCGAATAATCCAGGAAATAATCAACAATTACTGTATTATTTAGTGAGAGAACCCTCTTCAAACCGTTTGTAAAGTTCCAGACAGAGAATATATTAATGGTTCCTGATTTTTAGCTCTGATTTAGTTGCCTCCAGCAGATTTTAGAATCAGGATGAATTTCTCAGATCGGTTGTCATGTGACGTTCAGGTGGAGGTTTTTGTATTTCAGTAGAGTGGGGGACTGCGGGGGTCCTCGACTAACATCGATCCGTAAAGAACGATGTTAGTCGATTTTCGCCGTAAGTTGGAACTCCGACGAAAATGTAAACAAAGCCGTAACGTGCATCACGATATGATCAGTTCTTCGTAAAATTCATGAATACCACAAAATCCAAGGTGGCATACAACCGGAGAATGGAAACAAAGCCATCTTCTAGCGCCATGCGTCGACGTATTCATCCGCTCTGCTCGCCAACTAGTTCCGAGTTAGTAACCAGTCCCGACGTAACGATAAAACGCCGTAGGTCGTAGACCGAGGACCTGCCTATAAATATGAACGATGAAAAGCTGTAGGTCGTAGACCAAATACGAGTGACGGAACACCGTAGGTTGATTACGTCGTAAACCGAACACCCCCTGTATTTAGAGACCGAACAGCTGATCGATTAGTCCAGAAAATAATCAACAATTTGCATGTTTTTTAGTTGCATATCTAGAGAGAAGAAATTTGAACTTGTTTTATGAATCTTATCCAGGTTGTGTAGTAATACAGATTTTTTCTCAGGTGAAGCGTCAGGCCGCAGACAGACAGCGCCACCTGGAGGACGCCCGCTGGCTGCAGAGCTTCCAGCAGCAGGCCAAGGAGCTGCAGCGCTGGGGGGGGTCGGTCCAGGAGCGCCTCCTGCAGGAGGAGTCGGCCGGAGACGTGGCCTCGGCTGTAGCTCTGCTGGAACAACACCAGGAGCTGAGGCTGGAGATGGAGGAGCAGAGGAGCAGGTGGAATGAAGACACAAAGCAGAAACACAAAATAACAACACAAAGAAATGTATTTAATTAACTAAAGCTGTCAGCTAGAGAGTGGGGTTAGATCAGTCAGTTTTTAGGAATGTCTAAAAATAAAAATGCTTCAGGATGACTGGCGTCTCTGGGAATACTTAGTTTGAATTTAAAGTTAACAGTTTTTAAAATATGGTCTTCTAAAAGCAAGGGTTTTCTTGCAGCAGATCATTATTTAGGTAGTTTTATTTAGCATTAGCTTCTTTTTTCATATTTTTTAGTCAGCTTAAGAGTAACTTTGGACTAATTTTGAATATTTTAAAGTAGTTACAGATGAACTTCAAATAATTTTGAATAACTTTTTAATTATTTTGGAAGTTTTCTGTGTCTCCTGTTTGAGAATTTTTATATTTTTGGAAAGTTATTGAGTTATTTTGTACTATTCACAACAAATTTTTATTCAGGATTAGAGTCAGTTTGGACTAATTTAGAATATTTTTGTGCATGTGTGACAATTTGGCATTTTTTCAGAGATTATAGATGAGTTTCAAGTAATTTTGAATAAGTTTTTAGTTATTTTGTATGTTTTTTGTGTCTCGTGTGGTAATTGTCCATCATATATCTTAAATTTTGACCTTATATTTGTCTAAGATTTGTCTCCTTTTGTTCATCCAGCACCTGGTGGGCAGATCCTCTTCTGGTTACTTATCTTTTTGTTTGTTTGTTTGTTTGTTTGTCCATGAATCTCTTTAAAGTCATTCTGTTGTTTTTCTGAGTCATTTTGGACAAATTTCAAGTTATTTTGTACAATTTCTGATAAAGTTTTTCATCTGGTTTAGGTTAATTTTGAACACATTTCATATTGTTTTTGGCCATTTTTGTAACCGGACAGTTTTTGACTTACTGTGATCAAATTTTAAGTCTTTTTGAGTTAAATTTTTTTTTCACATTTTTTTTTTTTGTTTCTCATACGTTTTAAATCTGTTACACACTAAATACTCAACTGAAGCTTTAGTTTTAAAAATTAGATTGCAAAAATAAATCACAGTATCAGTCAGCAAAATTACAGTGACATAATTTTCCCAAATGGTTCAGCTCTATTTGGTAGCAGTTGAATTCATATAACTAATCAGGGGTTTGAGCAGATCGTTATTAGGTAGATTTATTCATCAATTGCTTCTTTTTTTCTAATATTTGTCAGTATAATGAATATTAATTACCTCTAAAAGCTGTGTTTGTGCCTCTCAGGCTGACGGAGATGGAGAAATTGGGTAAATCCCTCCATCACGGCTCGACTGGCGGCGTCGACATCAAGCAAACCCTGGAGGAACTCGGCGCCCATTGGTCCAAGCTGGACAAACTGTGGACCAATAAGAAGCAGCATCTTCAACAGGGGGTGGAGCTACAGAGGCTGAACCAGGAAGGAGACCGGATCGAGACGACGCTCTCCGAACACGAAGCCCGGCTGAGGGTCAAAGACGTCGGGGTCAGGACGATACTGAGAGTTCACCACTAAATGTGAATCTAAACAGTGTTATTGATTATTATTGATTGATTGATTGATTGATTGATGTTGATTGATTCAGGACTCGGTGGACAGCGTTCACAGCCTGCTGGGCCGACAGGAAGAACTAGAAGGCCTCCTGAAGGCTCTGGACCAGCGGGTGGACAACTTCAGCCAACGCAGCAAAGAACTGATTGACCAACAACACTACGCTGCTAAACAGTAAGAAACATCTGGAAGGTAGAACGTTGTTTAATTTGTGAACGATGTCGAGTTGATTTTAAAAACTGAACATCGATGGATGAACAGATATACATGATAAAATAACGTCACTCTACATTTTCTTTATCTTTTCTACAAGTTAACTGTTAATTCAAAAGCATTGTTCTTCAAAAAACTAAAGATTTTATTAGATTATTTTGCAAGAAACTTAGGATCACACATAGAACTGAAGGGGTGTAGCAACACATCAACTAAAAACTACAGAAAGTGGGTTAGACCCCTCTGCTTCCAAACCTTTAGGCTCTAAGATGGTTCAAAATGTGTCCAAAATGACTTGAAAATGCTCCAGAATTGCAGAAAATTTGTCCAGAATTACAGAAGAGTTGTCAGAATAGACAAAAATCTTCCCAAAATGACTTAAATCTGTTCAGAATGAAGTAAAAATTATTAAAAGCGACTGAAAACTTGCAGAATGACATGAGGAGGTTAGAAGCAGAGTGGTCTAACCGTTTGACCATTCTGACCCCCTCATGTCATTCTGCAAGTTTTCAGTCGCTTGTAATAATTTTCACTTTATTTTCTAAATCTCTTTTTACTTTAACAGTTATGTAAAGTAATTTTGGACATTTTTTTGAGTCATTTTGTGAAGATTTTTGTAATTTCTGACAACTTTTGTGTAATTCTGAACGAATTATCCGCAATTTTGAATCATTTTCAAGTCATTTTAGACGATTTTCACGTCAATCTGAACAAATTTTTGTCGTTTTAGATCATTTCTGGAAAGTTTTCTGTAATTTTGGATCATTTTCAAGTCATTTTGGACACATTTTAAGTCTTTTTGGATGCTTTTTAAAGCACTTTGGACAAATTTAGTGTCATTCTGGATCATTTTTAATCATTTGAGAAAAACTCTGGCTGATATTGGACCATTTTCTAGTAATTTTAGACCATTTTCATGTCAATCTGAACAAATTTTTGTCGTTTTAGATCATTTCTGGGAAATTTTCTGTGATTCTGGATTGTTTTCAGGTCATTTAGGATCACTTTTTTGAGCAAGTTTTCTTCAAACAGATGGAATTAATTGAAAATGAATTATTCATTCAGTGTGTAGGTTTTTTTTATTTTACATTTTGATCTTTAGAAAGTTGAAAACTATTCTTTTTGGTTTTACTATTTTTGGCAAATTTTTTATTTTACAAATTTTTTTTTTTTATAGGAGACAAGCCTTTCAAACAGGGTTGCAGTTTTTGGGGTTCAGTTAGTTCAGCAATATAAATTATATTAATGCATCTAAACAAAATCCTTTCCCTCATTGACATTTTAGTCGGCTTTTTTCAGTTATACTTCTATCTTCTGAGCATTTCGAAGCTGCTGCTGTCTCCATTTTTGTGTGTGTTGCCATGGTTACAGGTGTTGTTGTGGTCTTTTAGCATCAAGGAGCGCAGCAAAAGCATCCAGAAGGCCAACAAGAGCCTGAAAGAAAGCAGCAGACAGAGGAGGAACCTGCTGCTGGCTTCCAAGAAGTACCAGGTATCATCATCTTCTTCTTCTTCATCATACCAACTGAAACAAGATATTTAACTTCACTGCTCTGCATCGTTTCAACTACCAGAATAATCTCATATCTTCAATTTTTTTTCTGTCATTTTGGGATATGTCGTCAATTCTCTGGTGTTTTGTGCTTCAGGAATTCCAGAGAGATGCTGAAGAGCTGCTCCTGTGGATGGAGGAGAAGTTTAAGGTGGCTGAAGACGAGTCGTACCGCGACCCAACGAACATCCTCAGGAAGCTGAAGAAACATGAAGCGGCCAAGAAGGAGATGCAGGCCAACCAGGTGTGGCTGGACAGACTGGTTCAGGTAAACGGACGTCCACTGGTTCCAGTTTAATGAAGAACTTCTATCAGCTGGTTCTCTGATGGTTCATGTAATATTTACTGTGTTCAGCTGGGACAGGAGATGCTGGCTGAGGAGCATCCCAACAGTCAGAGCATCAGCAGGAAGTCCTCTCCGCTCAGCAGCCGATGGAGGAGGCTGCAGGACAAGATGGCCGACAGAGGAGATAAACTGAGGCAGGCGGGACAACAGGAGCAGCTGATGGAGCTGCTGCAGGTAAACCACAGCAGGAGGGGGAGCTGGGTTTATATCCAGGTGTGGCACACGATTATAGATTAAAATCAGAGTAGGACCAGTGAGTTTACAGATAGATGGAGATAATTTCATCTGTATTTACAGTGTACATCGAAGCAACAATCCATTTCTATTTTTCTAAACATGTCTGAAACAACTTGAAATGTGCCCAAAATGACTCGAAACTTGTCCAAATTAGTTTTTAAAAAATTGACTCAAATTTGGTCAAAAACTGCTTAGAACTTTCCAAAACAAGCTAAGAATTGTTCCGAATGACCCAAAATCTGTCCAGAACTAACCAGAATTGTACAGCATAACTCAAAATCGCATTCTTTGGTCAGATGAAGATAAATGAGTTCAGATGGAGTCCAGATGTTTGGTGTGAACCTGACCAGGACTACCACAGTGGATGCATAGTCCTGACAGTGAAGAACAGAAGTGGGAATGTGAGGATCTCTAGCAAAAGGTGTTAAAGACATTTCTAGATGAATGTCTGAGGATAAACCAGAATACTGTCTGATGAGTCCCAGTCTGTAGACGCTGGAAGAAGATGAATATTAGGTTCTGCAGAAGAACAAATGAAACTCCAACCTGGACAATCTGTGTTCTGCCCTGAATCCAACAGAACACATTTTGAGTATTTAAAAGAGAAAGTTAGAGCAACACAACCCGTCCATTAAAGACCAAACAGAAGCTTCAGTCTGAGAGAAGTTGTTCTCCTCTCCTCAGGACGCCAAGCTGAAGATCGATGCCATCCAGTGGATGCTGAACAACGCTTCCAAAGGTCACAACCTGCGCTCCAGCCGACAGCTGCTGAAGGTGAGGCTAACGTTGAAGCAGCGCTGCATCTTTACAGTGAACGCTCTCTAATAAATGATGTGTTGGTGTTTACAGGAGCATCAGCAGCTGGAGCAGGAGGCCAAGGAGCTGGCGGAGAAGATCAACTCCATCGTCAGCAGAGCTCAACATCTGGCCTCCAACCACTTCGACTCTCACAGGATCCTGCAGGAGACGGACACGTACCTCACTCTGTAAGTTAGTCTGCAGCCACAGAGGTTCAGCTTCCAGTAAAATGTCTGTTAATCAGTTATTTTCAACCCTAACATTTATATTTCACCTCCTGTAAACCCTCAGTAGTTAAAATATGATCTCTGCACCCTCAAACTATCTTTCTTTATGTAGTATAACAGGAGTTTCAGAGAGTTCAGGTTCTCTGCAATTTAAATGATCCACCACAATAATAAAATATGAAGTTAAACAGTCGAGACAAGAGACCAGGAGGGAGAAAGTAGAAGTTAATTCATTTTAGATTCAGTAAAACCTCAAACGAGGTCAGTTTTATTTAGTTCTCATAAATAAAAGAATTGACTTGCAGGTTCATTCTTTTTTTGTTTTCTTTTGTTGCTCTTTGTTGTTTATTTGTGTTTCTTTAGGGTCGCTTCATTGGTCTTTGTTGTCTTTTAAACGAGAAATATTAACATCCAGAGACTGTGATTCATTATTGTTTACGACTGTTTTTCTTTATTCTGCAAGTTTTGAGTCATTTCTAAGAATTTTCAGTTCATTCTGAACAGATTTCAGTAATTTTGGACAATTTTTGAGTTTTTTGGGAATATTTTTGTCATTTCTGACAACTTTTGTGTAACTCTGGACAATTTTTCTGCAATTTTGGATCATTTTCAAGTCATTTTAGACAAATTTCAAGTCATTTTGGATGATTTTTAAAGCAGCTTTGACAAATTTAGGGTCATTCTGCAAGTTTTCAGTCATTCTGGATCAGAGAAATTCTGACTGTTATAAGCATCCTCTGGTAAATGAACAACCAGATACTGATGTCTCTCACCATATGGACTTCAGGAGATGACTGGGGGATGATAAACTGTGACCTACTGGTTGGATTCTCTCTGTTCTCATGTTTCTTACATGTTTGTCTCCTGATGCTGCCTTACTCCAGCACAGAAAACACAGTTTGTCTTGTACCCATTGCCAGGGGTTCCACTCTTCCCACTCACGTCTGTACTTTTGCAAACGTTTTTGCTTCTTTGGACGTGGTGGAGTTTCGGGTGTAGACATTTTTAAACGCGCTGGAGCAGCAGTGTCTGTAACCAGGCAACCAGAGACAGGACCATAGGACCGGGGATGCAGAGAAGTCAGAACTATCCGCTGGACCTCGCATCGGGTCCTTGCTACATAGGTCTAAGGAAGATGAAATTGGCTGCCCTTAATATTTCCTGTGTTTTATTTTGTTCATTATACAGTTTGGATGAGTGTGTGACAGACATGTGGACAGGTGGCAACACTAACTCCGACAACTATTCCATCTTAAAAGAATCACATTTCTGTTTTACTGTGGCTTGGTGAGGGGATGTGCCACTGCTATTATTATAGAGGGTCAACATCAGCAGCACTTAGCATCATTAGCGTGTCTTCCCTCCACATCAGCCGCACCGCTTTGCTAGCTAGAACAACGGTGGCTGCACAGAAGGACGCCTGCCTATGACGTTGATTAGCTGCGTAAATACGGATGTGAATCGCATCATTGGCTGCAGCAGCCAGTCACCGCTCACTCACTGACCCACACTGAAAAACAGCACTGAATGAATTATGTTTTTATTTTATTTTCAATTTAGGTTGGATTTTTTTTTGTGCGCACGTGTGCAGCTTGGAGGGAAGAGTGGTGGTGGGTTAGACCTATGTGCTTCTAACCCCCTCAGTTTATCAAATAATTTGCTTTTCCTTAAATAAGGGATTCAAGGCGACATTTAGAAACTGTGAAATTTGAAGAAAGTTGTTTTAAAACTTCATTGAAATGAATTAAAAATGAATTGTGTTCAGTTTTTAAGGTATTTCTTAATTTTACTTTTTGATCTTTAGAAAGTGGGTGATGGATTATTATTGACTGCTGTTTGTTTTTTCTTTATTCTTTTTAAAAAGGTTTAAATAATATTCTGTGTGTTGTTAAAGTCTGAACAGACAGGTGATCATGCTGATTTCTGTGCCACAGGTTCAAATCCCTGCAGAAGCCTCTGGACCAGCGTCGAGTTCAGCTGGAGGCATCGGTGAAGCTGTTTGAGTTTTATCACGACGTGGATCTGGAGCTCAGTTGGATCTCTGAACGGGTTCCTGCCTTGGTGTCCACAGGATACGACAAGTCTCTGGCCGGAGCCACCAGCCTGATGCAGAAACACAAGGTAGCGGCCGGGTTTCAGGTGTTTAACCCTCATGTCGTCCTGCGGGTCAAAACTGACCCGTTTTAAAGTTTGAAAATGTGGGGAAAAAAGTATTTTCACAGTGAAACTTCGGATGTCCACATTTTCAACATTTTGGGGAAATCTTTGAACATTTTTTGTTGGGAAAAAAAGAAAATGTTAAAAATGTTTCTTAAGAGCATTCACAAAAATCAACCAAAATCCAGTGAATTTCGCTGGATTTTTTTTTATTTTTATGTGAATGTTCTTAAAGAAAATATATATATAAATATATGTATAAATGTATATAGAAGTTTTACTGATATATATGGAATCACTTTAGATATTTTTAGGATTTTTCTTTGGAAGATTTTTACTCATTTTTTGAAAATATTTACAAGAATTTTCTTGCCAAATTTGGGGGATTTAAAAAAAAAAAAAAAAAACTTTTAAAGGAAACTTATAAGGAATTATTGGAGTTTTGCAAATTTTTAGAAATTTGGGATTTTTTTTGCAGAATTTTTGGATTTTTTTCAGACAAGGAAACAATATTTTTTGGTGCCTGTAAATGAGGACAACAGGAGGGTTAATGGCTTAGGAGGGTACAGTTTAGAGTGTTTGTTCATCAGAACAGCTCAGGGGAGGTTTATTTTAACATCTATTAATCAGGCTGTGTTTCTGTAGGAGCTGCAGGCTGAAGTTAACGCCCATCGAAAACATCTGAACCACGTCCTGGAAAAAGGAAAACGTCGAGCTAAATCCAGTAAATCAGACACAGAGGAAGTCCTGCAGAGGTGATGTTAGCTGTTTGTCTTTAGATTCAATCGTCAAAGTTTCCTTTATGAGAAGGATGCATCCGTCTTCACTTAATCAACAATAGCAATGATTCTACAACTTAAGATTGGTCTTTATGCAACACCATAAACTAGGACGGGCCCGAATAGCAATTTCTGGGCTCCGGATATTTGGCCTCAATTAATGAGGTATATTTGGCTCGTCCCCGGGAGTGTCCCCTCTGAGTCCCCGTAGTGGAAAACAGCCTGTTGTTACTAAATTGTGTGACGGTGTAGATCTGTGCTGCTGTTTCAGGTGCAACCACCTTAGTGCAGAGTGGGAGGAGCTTGAGGAGGCCTGCAGCAGGAGAGCAGCTCACCTGAGTAAGGCCATCACCAGAGAACAGGTGAGACAAAGAAAGAAGCTGTTACAGACTAGTTAGTTTATTATTCGTGCTGGTTTTGTCTCTCTAGTTTCTGGTCTCTTTGAGGTTGCCTAGTGTGTCTTTGTGGTTGTTTTGTGTATCTTTATGGTTGTTTTGTGTCTCTTTGTGGCTGTTTTGTGTCTCTTTGTGGCTGTTTTGTGTCTCTTTGTGGTTGTTTTGTGTCTTTTTGTGGCTGTTTTGTGTCTCTTTGTGGTTGTTTTGTGTCTCTTTGTGGTTGTTTTGTGTCTTTTTGTGACTGTTTTGTGTCTCTTTGTGGCTGTTTTGTGTCTCTTTGTGGCTGTTTTGGTGTTTTTGTGGTGGTTTTGTGTGTTTTTGTGGTGGTTTTTGTGTTTTTTTGGGTTCTTTTTCTCTTTGTGGTGGTTTTGCATATCTTTATGACAGTTTTGTGTGTTTGTTTTGCAGTTGTTTGTGCAGTTTCTTGTTTAATTGTGGTGACTTTAACTGCCTTTGTAATGGTGGTTTGTCTGTTTTTTTTTTGTTTTTTTTTTTAGTATTTTTGTTTTTCTGTGGTGATTTTGAGTCTTTTGGCAGCTTTGTATCACTTCCTTGGGTTTTTGAGTGTCTTTATTGTTGTCTTGTGTCTCTTTGTGTTGGATTTACATCTCTTTTTAGCAACTTTTAATCAGTTTATGGTGGTTCTAAGTCTTGTTGTGGTATTTTTGTATCTGTTTATGGTATTTTTTGTGTGTCATTACAGTTTTGAGTCTCTTTGTTTAGCGTCTTGTGTCTTTTTGTGGTGTTCTTGTGGGGTTTCTGTTGTTATTTGTGTTTACTAATGTTCTCTGAATGTGTGTGCAGCTGCTGTTGGACTGTTCAGAGCTGGAGTCCAGACTCACCGAGATGCTCAGTCTGGTGAGCACCGAAGATTACGGCAAAGACCATCTGGCCACACAGAGCTTGATCACCAAACACCAGGTAGGACTCTGATCTGAGCTCTGGTCCACAGTGGACCTCTGAGGGTCGGTAAACGGTTCTCTGGTTGTTCCCAGGTGTTGGAGGGTCAGCTGGAGGTCCTGGAGGTGGAGGTGGAGGAGTTAGGAGACCAGGTGGACCAGGCTCTCCAGAACTGGAGGCTGGAGGAGCTCAGCAGACCTTCTAGTCGAGTCAGCAGCCTCCACCAGCAGCTGCAGCACCAGGCAGCCCTCAGGTAAACCACTACACCTGGACTGAAACATCAACAAGTCCAGATATCAGGTGGATTCATTCAGCATTTAGAATCTGTAATGTCTGAGCTGCTTGTTTTAATCACTGTGTTTTTGAGATGTTAAAGGACTTCATATAAAGACCCTGGAAACACAGAATCCCAGTTTTTAATTCTTTGTTGTTGTTTAAATGTGGTCCCCACTTCAGCTCCTGATTTTATACTAAATTTTACTAAATTTTTCTGTCTTTTTGTTGTCATTTGAATCTCTTTGTGGTGGTTTTTAGTGGGTTTGTATCTGTATTTATTCAGTCTGTGGCTGTTTTGTGTCTATTTTTAATGGATTTACGTTTTTGTGGTCGTTTTTAGTGGGTTTTGAGTGTATCTGTCTTTTTTTTGTCTGTTCTTGGTGGATTTATATCTCTTTCTAGTGGATTTATGTCTCTTTGTGGTGGTTTTTAGTGGTTTTGAGTATTTTTCTGTGTTGTTTAGTCTGTTAGTCTGGCTGTTGTCTCTTTTTAATGAATTTATGTCTGTGTTGGTTTTAGTGTGTTTTGAGCGTGTCTGTGTGTTTTTGATTGGTTTGTATCTGTATTTGTTTAATCTGTGGCTGTTTTGTGTCTCTTTTTAAACAATTTATGTGTCTTTAAGGTGGTTTTTAGTGGGTTTTGAGTGTGCCTCTGTTTTTAGTTTGTTTTTGGTTGTTTTGTCTATTTTTAATGGATTTACGTTTCTTTGTGGTCATTTTTAGTGGGTTTTGAGTGTATCTGTCTTTTTTCGTCTGTTCTTGGTGGATTTATATCTCTTTCTAGTGGATTTATGTCTCTTTGTGGTGGTTTTGAACGTGTTTTGAGTGTATCTGGTTCTTTTAGTTTGTTTTTGGTGGGTTCATGTCTCTAATGGATTTATGTCTCTTTATGGTGGTTTTTAGTGGGTTTATATCAGTATTTATTTAGTCTGTGGCTGTTTTGGGTCTCTTTCTAATGGATTTACGTCTGTGGTGGTTTTTAGTGGGTTTTGAGTGTGTCTCTGTGTTATTTTTTAGTCTGTTTTTGGCGAGTTTTAATGGATTTACATTTCTTTGTGGTGGTTTTCAGATTTTTGTCCCAGTGGCTTTGAATCTCAATTATTAATCTTTTATTTTTTGTATCACTTTGTAGTAGTTTTGAGTGTCTTTGTGGTTCTCTTTGGGTTAATGTTTTGTTTCTGTTGTAGATTTGTGTCTCTTGGTGGTTTTGAGTTGTTGTCATGGTTTTGCTCCTTCTTATGGTATCTTGTGTTATTTTGCATGCATTTTTGCAGCCTATTCCAGTGGCTCTGTCTTTTGGGAGTTTTCCTAATTTTTATGGTATTTTTGAGTCTTTTCGTCATTGTTTTGAGTATCTTTGTGGTTTTTTGTCTCTGTGGTTGTTTTGCTTCTTTTTGTGGTATTTTTATGTCTTTCTGGTGTTCTTTTGCCTTTTTGGGATGGATTTGTTTGTAGTGGTTTTGCATCTTTATAGTATTCTCGAATGTCTTTATCAATGTTTTTAATTGTATTTTTGTCATTGTTTTGCATACATTTTTGCTGTTTTGCATCTCCTATTTGGTTAGATTTGCCTGTTTGTGGTAGTCTTGCTTATTTTTAAAAAGTTTTGAATGTATTTGTTGTTGTTTTGTTTGACTTTGTGGTTGCTTTGCTTGTTTTTATGGTATTTTTATGTATATGATTTTTTTTTTTTTTGCCTTTTTGGGATGGATTTGTCCTTTTGGGGTAGTTTGGCTTATTTTTCTGGCAGTTTTGAGTCTTTGTCAAAGTTTTGAGTATCTTTGTTGTTGTTTTTAATTTCTTTGTTGTTGTTTTTAATTTCTTTGTTGTTATTTTAATCTCTTTGTGGTTGTTTTGCTTCTTTTTGTGGTATTTTTTTGTCTCTTTCTGGTGATTTTTTTGCCTTTTTGTGATGGATTTGTGTTCGTCTGTAGTACTTTTGCTTCTTTATGCTGTTTTCGATTGTCTTTGTCAATGTTTTGAGCATCTATGTGGTCCTTTGAATCTCTTTGTTGTGGTTTTGCTTCTATTAACTGTATTTTTGTGTCATTGTTTTGCGTACATTCTTGCTGAATCTTTTTGTCCATGTTTTGAGAATCTTTATGGATCTTTAAAGCTCTATGTTGTTGTTTTGAGTCTCTTTGTTGTAGTTTTGTGTCTGTTTTTAGGGTTTTTGCGCCCGTTGTTGATAGTTTTCTCTTGTTTTCATGGGTTTTAACAATAAATTCCGGCACTGCAGTGACCTGTAGTTTTGATCAGTAATCCGTACACCGATGTAATTATATTACTGCTCATAATCATATTTACATAAATGTGATATAAGTATGTTTACCCAGGTAGTGGAGGACAGTCTGGAGCCTCTTAGGTTTTAGGTTTATCTGCTTTCTCAGTTGTTTCCTACCTGAGTGTCCACATGTCTCCTGTCAGGGGTCAGAAACTGAACGAAGTCCTTCATCTCCACGAGTTCAGACGAGAAGCTTCAGAGTTTGAGGACTGGATGAACCAGCAGAGACAGACGGCAGAATCTCAGGACCTGGGCAATGACTACCAGCATGTCCAGGTCACACCTCACCACAGTCTGATTGTTAACTCTTACTGTAGTGTGTTTTATGATTAATTAAACTACTGGAGGACAGCTGCTGGTTCGTGTTCTTGACCATCAGCAGGGTGTGATGAGTGTCTAACCGTGTTTTCTGTCTTGTTTCAGCTGCTTCGTGGGAAGTTTGAAGGTTTCCTGAAGCGGCTGGAGGTGGGAGAAGATCGACTGCAGACCTGCAGCGACTCTACAGCTCGATTGATCCGCAGCAAACATCCTCAGAGTTCAGCAGTGAAAGACACTCTGCAGCAGCTCAGGTAAACAGAAACACAACTTTATAATCAACTTTATTCATCTCTCTGTGCTTGTGTCGGTGCTGGTGTTTGTGTCGGTGCTGGTGTTTGCGTCGATGCTGGTGTTTGTGTTGATGCTGGTGTTTGTGTCGATGCTGGTGTTTGTGTCGATGCTGGTGTTTGTGTGTTGCAGGTCCAGCTGGGAGGATCTAAAAATCGTGGCGAAGGAGCGTCAGGATCATCTGCAGACCGCCGAGGAATGCCACAGATTCTACCGAGACCTGAGCGATGCTCTGACGCTCATCCAGGTATCTGGACATGCAGTGGATGCAAATTCAATGCAGTACTTGTTCATCTTTTTGTCACCGTTTCACATGTTTACCTCGTAGTTTAGCATGTTTTTATGGGGGGTTTGCATCATTTAGTAGTAGTTTGGTATCTTGATGTTGTCGTTTTCCATGTTTATGTGGTATTTTTGCATCTTTTTGTTGTTTTTGCAAGTCTGTTGGGTAGATATGGACCCTTTTCTGGTAGTTTAGCAGGTTTTTATGGTACTTTGGCCTCTTTTTATGGTAATTTTGCACCATTTAGTAGTAGTTTGGGATCTTGATGTCGTTGTTTTCCATGTTTATCTGGTAGTTTTGCTTCTCTTTGATGTGGTTCTGAATTTTTATGTGAACATTGTGCATGTTTATGTACATCTTTTGCATCTTTTTGTTGTTTTTGCAAATCTGTTGGTTAGGTATGGTCCTTTTTCTGGTACTTTTTCATCTTTTTGTCATTGTTTTGCATGTTTGTAATGGTAATTTTGTATCTTAATGTGAATATTTTAAATCTTTTTGATGTAAAAGTATTTCCTTAACTGATAGTAACCGACAAAAACAATTGATAACTGATTGTTTGGAACTAATGAAATACAGTAGACACTCTTCTATCTCCTGACACTTGCTGTAAAATGTATTTAATTTTATGAGAACAGATGTTTATCTGATTTTTTTAAATCTATTTTTAAATTCATTTTTGTTTATTTTTTAAAAAACTTTTTTAAAAAAGTGTTTTCATATGGAACACTGGATAAATACTGAATAAAATGTCTCTTGTTCCATTCAGGATTTGAAGAACAGATCTTGTCACTTAATTCTAAATTAAACGGCAAAAAAAAACAATGACTTCATTTCAAATTGCTCTTCAATGATTGGCCCAACAATCCCAAAGTATTTAACACCACACCAAGCTCTTCCACAGTAAATACCCTGCAACGTTTTTAATCTGTTCATGGCAGTTGGTTGTCCTCAGTGGTCATTGGAAGCATTTAGTCCTGTTATTCCTGAACGTTTCTGCTGACAGACTCAGCTCCTGTGTTAGCGTTAGCATTAGCTTCAGGTAGCTAGCTAAACTAGACAACCTTTTTACAAACTCCTACTACTAAAAATAATTGGAGTGAGTTTTTTCCAGGAAAACGTTGTTGGTTATCAGCAGATACTAAATATTAAATGAACGGGATCAGACTGGAGGCAGTAATCAAACCTTCAGCGTCTCTTTCTGTCTGTAGGAGCGACACAAGAGCATCCCTGATGACGTGGCGAAGGATCTGCGAGGAGTGATGTCACAGCTGAGGAAACACGAAGCTCTGCTGCATGAACTGGCCACCACGGAGGAGCAGGTAGGAGATTATGGATCACAGCGACTCTTCAGGTTCAGAAAAGTTCATGTGGTCTTATATTCCAGACAGTTACATGGTGTTTGGCTTAATGAGAGAGAGATGCATTATGGGATGTTAGCGTTAATGCTGCTAAGCTAGTGAGTCCGTTTACAGTCAGCCTTTTAGAGTCAGTCAGCAGTAAAGATGCTGATTTGTTTTGCTGCCTTTGGAGGAAATAAATTCAATAAAAACTGCAGAAACGCCGCAGACAGAGAATCATTCCTTCTGTTTGGTTTATAAACAGAGCTACTTTTCGTCTACAGCTGCAGGAGCAGTTGGACGCCGTGGAACTCGTCCTGGATCTCTGCACACCACATCTGAAGCTCCGCCTCCAGGAAGTGCAGCAGGAAGTGGTGGAGAAGTGGGAGGAGCTCCGACTCCACACTGAACGGAGGGAGGAGGAGCTTAAACTGACCTGTCAGAAATACATGTTCCTCAACACGGTAAGGTTCCTCAAACACAACGATGAAGTGCATTTTATTCTTTATGTGGATATTTTGCATCTTTTTGTCACTGTTTTGTTTCTTCTTTCATTGTTTCTGTGGTAGTTTTGCTTCTTTTTATGGTAATTTTTAATCATTTTGTAGTCGTTTGGCACCTTCTTGTCAATGTTTTGCATGTTTACTTGGTAGTTTAGCATGTTTTTATGGTAGTTTTGCATCTTTTAGTAATAGTTTGCCATCTTTTTGTATTTGTTTGGCTTGTTTACTTGGTAGTTTAGCATGTCTTTTTAATAGTTTTGTGTTAAATAATCCGTACATGAGTTAAAATCACATTAATTGATGAATTGTGTTGCCTAGATATATTGTTAAATAGCTGAGGAGTTTTGTCAGAACATGATCATCCGTCTGTTGACTTTACTGGTTTGACTAATAAAGTTGGTGAACTCTCCTCCTTCAGGCGCAGGACTTCCTGCTGTGGTGCAGTCAGCTGATCGGTTCCATGGCGGCCGAGGAGAGCATCAGCGACGTGGCCACGGCCGACCTGCAGCTGGCTCAGCACCAGCAGCTGTGGGCCGAGATGGAGGCCCGGCAGGAGACCTACCAGCAGGTTCTGGACCTGGGAGAGGAGCTGCAGAACAAGGACCGGAGCAACCGCAGGGAGGTGAGCGGCAACGTTCTGGATTCTTCTAGGAGTCCAGAACAACCGCAGGGAGGTGAGCGGCAACGTTCTGGATTCTTCTAGGAGTCCAGAACAACCGCAGGGAGGTGAGCGGCAACGTTCTGGATTCTTCTAGGAGTCCAGAACAACCGCAGGGAGGTGAGCGGCAACGTTCTGGATTCTTCTAGGAGTCCAGAACAACCGCAGGGAGGTGAGCGGCAACGTTCTGGATTCTTCTAGGAGTCCAGAACAACCGCAGGGAGGTGAGCGGCAACGTTCTGGATTCTTCTAGGAGTCCAGAACAACCGCAGGGAGGTGAGCGGCAACGTTCTGGATTCTTCTAGGAGTCCAGAACAACCGCAGGGAGGTGAGCGGCAACGTTCTGGATTCTTCTAGGAGTCCAGAACAACCGCAGGGAGGTGAGCGGCAACGTTCTGGATTCTTCTAGGAGTCCAGAACAACCGCAGGGAGGTGAGCGGCAACGTTCTGGATTCTTCTAGGAGTCCAGAACAACCGCAGGGAGGTGAGCGGCAACGTTCTGGATTCTTCTAGGAGCCCAGAACAACCGCAGGGAGGTGAGCGGCAACGTTCTGGATTCTTCTAGGAGCCCAGAACAACCGCAGGGAGGTGAGCGGCAACGTTCTGGATTCTTCTAGGAGCCCAGAACAACCGCAGGGAGGTGAGCGGCAACGTTCTGGATTCTTCTAGGAGTCCAGAACAACCGCAGGGAGGTGAGCGGCAACGTTCTGGATTCTTCTAGGAGCCCAGAACAACCGCAGGGAGGTGAGCGGCAACGTTCTGGATTCTTCTAGGAGTCCAGAACAACCGCAGGGAGGTGAGCGGCAACGTTCTGGATTCTTCTAGGAGTCCAGAACAACCGCAGGGAGGTGAGCGGCAACGTTCTGGATTCTTCTAGGAGTCCAGAACAACCGCAGGGAGGTGAGCGGCAACGTTCTGGATTCTTCTAGGAGTCCAGAACAGGGAGGTGAGTAGCAACATTCTGGATTCTTCTAGGAGTCCAGAGCACTGTTAATTTAAAAATACAGAAACTAGAATTTAATTAAAAACTGAGAATGTTGAAGGTGGTTTTAACTTAGTTTGGTCAAATTTTAATTCATTTTGGAGAAGTTTCAAGTTGTTTTGAACATTTTTTGAGTAGTTTTGGACAACTTTGAGTCATTCGAACAATTTTAATTAATTTTATTCTGATTTCTTTTGACTTCCTACGTATTTTCGACAATTTCAACTTATTTTGGACAATATTTGGTTGTTCTGGGCCACTTTCTGTCATTCTGGACTATTTTTGAGTTGTAACATTTTGTCATTTTTGGACAAACCTGAGTCACTCCAAATGATTTTAATTAATTTTGATCAATTTTCAAGAAACTTTTGACACATTTTTGTCACTTTGGGACAAAGCTCAGTCAACTCTGAGCACTCAACTAATTTTGGTCAAATTTAAACTCACTTTGGAGAAGTTTTGAGACACTGGGAAAAGTTTTCATTATTTCAGGCAACTTTTGAGTCATTGTGGACGATTTAAACTCTTTTTGAAAAACCAAACATCAAACTTAGATGACCTGACTGTCCTCAAAACACCTTCACCTGATGATCCACCTGAATATTTAGGTGCTGGCAAATGAAGATGTCAGAACGTCTCCTATCTGTGTTTTTTCCAGGTGTTGGAGAAGCTGGAGGCTCTACAGGCAGAAAGAGACAAACTGGAGGACAAGTGGAAGAAGAAGCAGAGCTGGTTAGAGACTGTCCACCTGGAGCAGATCTTCTACAGAGACATCAGCAGCATGGACAAGACGTCCAACTCACAGGAGGTACGTTAAACCTACATATTCTGCAGGATCTCTGTGCTGTTGGTGGTGATAAAACATATCTAAACATATTTGTAGTTATTTTGAATCTTCTTGTGTTGCATCTTTTCTGGTAGTTTTGCATGTTTTTGTGGTTATTTTCTGTCTTTTTGTGATCATTTTGTGTCTTTGTGGTAGTTTTGCATCTTTTTGTGACCATTTTTTGTCTTGTGGTAGTTTTGCGTCCTTTTTGTGGTAGTTTTGCACCTTTTTGTGATAGTTTTGCAAATTTTTGTGATAATTTTCTGTCATTTTGTGGTAGTTTTGCATCTTTTGTGGTAATTTTGTATCTTTTTTTGATCATTTTGTCTTTTTGTGGTAGTTTTGTGTCTTTTTGTGATCTTTTTGTGAGTTTTTGTGGTAGTTTTGCATATTTTTGTGATCGTTTTCTGTGTTTTGGTTAGAGGTCGACCGATACATCGGCCGGCCGATGTTTTGGGCCGATACATGGACTTTTTCCAAAATCGGCCGTCGGCCGATTTTTACAAATAAAAAGCCGATTTGTGATCAGGCACCTGTACGGGCAGCTGCCGCAACCGCTTTTCCCTTAGAAGGACCCCCGGCACTCAGAGAGCGGAGCATGAGCGGAGCATGAGCGGAGCATGAGCGGAGCATGAGCGGAGCATGAGCGGAGCATGAGCGGAGCATGAGCGGAGCATGAGCGGAGCATGAGCGGAGCATGAGCGGAGCATGAGCGGAGCATGAGCGGAGCATGAGCGGAGCATGAGCGGAGCGAGTGAGCCAGGCAACAACAAGCCTGGCTCCACACCTGCTTATTTTGTAAAAGCAACAGATAAGAGATTTGTTTCTTGGTAGGAGAGAAAATGCAATGTTGATTTAGCCTTTAAAAGTCTTTACTGTGTGATCATCAAACTGTAAAAGTTAGCCGTTTAAGTTTTAGCGTCAGCCTCAGACATACAAGCAAGTGAGAAAGTGAAAGTAAATCTGTGGATGCACTGTGTGTGTGTGTGGTGCGCTCCTATGCCCAGAGCGAGGCTGCTGCACATCCCTCATCTGCACACCCAGTGTCCTTATGTTTATATTATCTAATTATACTAGCATAGCATAGTCGATCGCGATGGTGGCCCGACTTGAAGTAGATCGTGGGTCCCAAATTATTGGGCACCCCTGATTTCCACAGACACCTGCAATAATCTCTTCAATCACGCTGCTAACGGTGTCATGTCATCCTATCTAAACACTACGCTGAGCCATCACACATCTACCGTTTCTTCCCAATCAATGTATAAACTTCAGTTCAGTGCCAGAAGTGGAAACTAAGTACTATATTAGCACTATACATGAGTTAGTCTTAGTTTGATCCTGAAATGGAATTTAGTGGTTAAGAAAAATCTGTGTAAAAAATGTATGTTGTGCAAGATTGCTCACATTTCATGTGAGAAAAAAAGCTAAATACTGACTATATATTACAGTTATTATCATACTGTAAGACTCAAATAGTGACAAACTTTTGTGTTTTATTTTGTGGTTTATCTAAAGTGTATTTAATTTGTAATATATACATGTATATACTTTTAGTGTTTAAATTGCCTTTTGTAATCGATGTGCTTTAAAAAAAAAAAAAAAAAGGATATTGGCCTTAAAAATCAGCTTCTACAATCGGCTTTAGATATCGGCCATCGGCTGAAAATTTTTTTAAAAATCGGTATCGGCATCGGCCTTTGAAAATCCCATATCGGTCAACCTCTAGTTTTGGTGGTAGTTTTGTGTCTTTGTGGTAGATTTGTGTCTTTTGTGGTAGTTTTGCATCTTGATGTGGTTCTTCTTTTATCTTTAATGTGGTAGTTTTGCATCTTTGTGTGGTATTTTTGATAAAACATATCCTTTGTGTCCACAGATCCTGTTGCAGAGCAGCACTCTGGGAAACACCGTGGACGAGACGGATGGTTTGATCAAACGCCACGAAGCTTTTGAGAAGCTGCTGGGCCTGCAGGAGGACAAGGTTTGTTCTGAACCTGCAGCCCTTGTTGTGTTTTGTGTTTGTTATTCTTCTGGTTGTGGTTTCTCTAAGATCTTCCTCCTGTGTCTGCTGCAGATCTCCTCTCTGAAGGATCTTGCCGGCCGTCTGAAGAAGCAGCTGAGCAAAGAGAAGAGTGGACGAGTCAAAACCAGACTCAGAGCTCTGCTGCAGAGACGAGACAGGATCAGAGAGCTGTCCGTCAAACGCAGGGAAGAGCTGGAGCTGTCCAGGCATCTCTGCATCTTCAACAGGGACGTTGCCCAGGTAACCAGCCAACCAATCAAATCAGTCTTTTAGTTTGTCTTAATAAATAACAGACGTGTGAACTCACCTGTTACCTGCCAGGCCGAGGAGTGGGTGTCTGAGCGGATGCAGAAGATGGCAGAGGACGGAAAAGCCGACCTGAGCAACCTGCAGACCAAGATGAAGCTGCTGCAGAAACATCAGGTGTTTGAGGCCGAGATTCTGGCTCACAGCGAGATCATCGGCTCAGTGCTGAAGGTAAGATCATCATGTAGAGGATACAGGTTTACTACATCTGTTAGAGCCTCAGAACATCCTACCATCTAATACTACATTTAGCTTCTAACACTACATTTACCCTCTAACACTACATTTACCCTCTAATACTACATTTACCCTCTAACACTACATTTACCCTCTAACACTACATTTACCCTCTAACACTACATTTACCCTCTAATACTACATTTACCCTCTAATACTACATTTACCCTCTAATACTACATTTATCCTCTAACACTACATTTACCCTCTAATACTACATTTACCCTCTAACACTACATTTACCCTCTAACACTACATTTACCCTCTAATACTACATTTACCCTCTAACACTACATTTACCCTCTAATTCTACATTTACCCTCTAACACTACATTTATACCCTCTAACACTACATTTACCCTCTAATACTACATTTATACCCTCTAACACTACATTTCCCCTCTAATACTACATTTATACCCTCTAATACTACATTTACCCTCTAATGCTACATTTACCCTCTAATGCTACATTTATACCCTCTAACACTACATTTACCCGCTAACACTACATTCTCCTCGGATACTGGTCCTCCAGGCTGGTATTGAGCTGGTCTCCCTCCGCCAACCCTGGTCCAAAGAGGTAAAGAAGAGTGCAGCGATGCTGGAGCTCCACTGGGAGGCGCTGAAGAAGGCTGTGGCCACCAGAGGAAAAGCTCTAGAGGACAACCGAGACTTCCTGGAGTTCCTGCAGAAGGTGGAGGAGGTGGAGGCCTGGATCAGAAACAAGGTAGTGGAGCAGTGGAGAACATGGATCAGTGTCCATTCAGGTCTATGAAACATAGATAGATCTATATTATAGATTTCTGTTCTATGTGTTCCAGGAGGTGATGGTGAACGTTGGAGATGTTGGGAAGGACTACGAACACGGAGTTCAGCTGCTGAAGAAGCTCAGCGAGTTCAGAGGAAGCAAGGACAGGGTGAGTTACTGAGCGGAGACCTTCATGATCATCTGTGGACTCTGACTAAACACCTGATGTAATGTCCAGGAGGTGACGGTGGACGACGCTCACATCATCGCCATCAACCGGCTGGCCGCCCGGCTGGAAAAGACGCAGAGTGCCGAGGAGCTGCAGACGGTGAGGCAGAGGAGGCAGCAGCTCAACGACAGGTAAGAACACCTGGACGGAGGCCTCACCTTCAGTTCCTCAGCTCCCAGTCTAAACATCTCATCTCCTCCAGGTG
Source organism: Amphiprion ocellaris (assembly GCF_022539595.1). Taxonomy (NCBI): domain Eukaryota; kingdom Metazoa; phylum Chordata; class Actinopteri; family Pomacentridae; genus Amphiprion; species Amphiprion ocellaris. Next base: position 32,588,510 of record NC_072785.1, on the reverse strand, counting down.
GAGCAAGTTCCATGGAGATCTGAGCAGCTACAAGAAGAAGCTGGAAGGGGCGCTGGTGGTCCACGGCCTGATCAGGGAGCTGGAGGAGGTCCGAGACCGAGCCAACGAGAAGGTCGGTCAGCTGCTCTGGCTGCAGCTCTGATCTGGAGGGTTCTGGTTCTATCTTCAGCTCTGATCTGAAGGGTTCTGGTTCTATCTTAATAAAGTTCCTCTGCTGTGGTTCCAGATGCTGCTGCTCCAGGACCAGGACTGTGGATCAGACGTGGACGGAGTAGAGAACCTCATCAAACGCCACGAGGAAACGGAGAGAGAAGCCGGCGTGATCCAGGAGAGGGCCAAGGTGACTCAGCACATTTACAGTCCACCATGTTTGTCAGATTTTAAAGTTTGTTTCAACCAGTTCTGCTGAGTAATGAGAGGAGTTACAGGTGTGCTCGATGACCGCCCAGCTACCTGACGCTAATGCTAATACTAAGCTAGGACTTGTAGCAGTTTTTTGGCTTTTTGTAGTTATTTTGAATCTTCTTGTGTTGTGTCGTTTCTTGACTTGCATCTTTTTCTGGACGTTTTGCGTCAGTTTGTGGTTGTCTTGGATCTTTGTGTGGTAGTTTTACCTGTTTTCATGGTAGTTTTAACTATTTTCGTGGTTGTTTTGGATATTTTGGGGGTGGTTTTGTGTCTTTATGTGGACATGTGGCAGTTTTGCATTTTTTTGTGGTTAATTTGAATCTTCTTGTGCTGCGTCATAGCAAAACAAAGCCTTGCAACAAGTGATGAAGAGTAATTTACACATATTTAGGTCACGTGATCCGGTACCTGTACATAACGTACACATGCATAACACACACCTGTGCTCAGGGCAGGGTCATTGTGTTTGTGGGAACATCTATATTAAATGGAGCCATGATCTCTGATCATCAACAACAATAATAATAAAATGCTGCATTTCTGCAAAAAAAATGCTGCCTTTCTGACAATGCCGCATTGGGGAATGGACAGCCTTGGAGGAGGACTGTGCTCTCTGGGTGCTTTTCTTGTTTGTGATAGTTTTGCAGCTTTTTGTAGTTATTTTGAATCTCCTTGTGTGCATCTTTTCTAGATTTGCATATTTTTCTGGTCATTTTACATCTTTATGTGCAAATTTTGCATCTTTTTGTGGTCATTTTCTGTATTTTTGTGACCGTCTTGTGTCTTTTTGTGGTGGTTTTGCACTTTTTGGAGGTTGTTTTGCATCTTTATTTGGACATGTGGTAGTTTTGCTTCGATTTGCATCTTTTCTGGTCATTTTGCATCATTTTGTGGTAGTTCTGCATCTTTCTGTGAATTTGAGGAAGTCTTTTAAAATTTGGTGGTTCCCATTAATTTTTTAAATGCAATACTAAAAAAAGCATTAAAATATGTTGTAGAAACACAGCTAAGGATGTTCTGACTCCCACCTCTGTAGTCTCTGGAGAAAGATGTTTCTGATCACCTGAAGGCTCGGTCGATGCTGAGCGACAAACTGAAGAGCAAACAGAAGGAGGTGCAGAAAGCTCTGAAGACTCTGGACCAGGAAGTCAAACACCGGTGACTCTTTTATGATCAGCAGGAACATTAACTTTATTTAAGCATTGGTCATCTTTAGAAATGTGTTTTCGGTTACAGTTTTTTAGCGTCTTTAACTGGACTGATGTAAAGTTTGTGTGTTCAGGAAGGAGAAGTTGCAGGAGGCTCACCAGCTGCAGCTCTTCAAAGCCAACCAGCGCCTCCTGCTGGAGTGGAGCCTAAAACAGAGCAGCGACATGTCAGAGAAAGGAGTCCCCAAGACCAGGACCGAGGCTGAGAGGCTCATCGTGGAGCACCAGGACTGGAAGGTGAGACCTGGTTCTGGTTCTGTTCTGATGGAACGGGGAACTAACTGCTACTGTGTTTGCAGACGGAGATCGACGCCCGAGCCGAGCGCATCGACTCCGTCCAGGACTTCGGTCTGGGTCTGATCCGGTCGGGTCACGGCTCAAAGACAGAGATCCAGAAAGCTCTGAAGCAGCTGGAGGAGGTTAAAGCTGGTCTGGACCGGACCTGGATGAACCGGAACACGACCCTGGAGCAGGCCCGAACCCTGCAGGTGACCATCAGACAGGACGTTAGAACACAGGGTCCAGAACTGGTTTAGTATGTATCTGTAATTAAAATAAATCAGTTTAATTATTTAGTCAGAATAGCAGACAGAATTATCTCACATATAAACATTTAACCCAACATGAATACAGTCAAATATCTTAATATAATAAACCTCTGGACCACAAAACACAGCTGTAGGTTTAAAGGCAATGTGTCTTTAAAATAAAAAACAAAACAAAAAAAAAAATGACACCATTTATTAGCAACTTTTAAAAAAAAAATCTTTTGTAAGATTTTTAATACACATGAACACACTGAACAATATGAACAACAGGGAGCGATCTGTCTCATTATTTATATCTTCATAGATATATAAAACTAAAGTCTGTTGTTTGTGGCATTAATTAATTGATCCAGTTCTCCCATCGTGATACGAACCCTTCCACTTTATGGTTGACATGTGATGTTATCGTCTCCATCCTGTAAATGTCCACTGTTATGTCCATCCACGTACTTAGAGTTGGTCTCTCCTGTGATAGACTTTTTACCTGCAATCAGCAATATATTCAATAAATATCACCTTTCTGACAGTTTTCATGTCAAAACTTAAAATGCTGAGCTCCTCCTTCCAGCTGATTCTGACTCGGTGTGACCAACAGTCAAAAGTTTTCAGGTGAACCGCAGGCAGTGTTTCCACAGAGAGGAGACACATATGGGACTCAAAACTGGATTCAAAGGCAAAAAAACATCTTAGAATCGACTTCCTGAACACATTTTGGACAAGTTTCAAGTAATTTAGAAGCATTTTAGACATGTGTAGCACTTGCAAATGGAAATAGACTACCATTAGTTGGGCTATGGGCTAGGCTGTGATAAGGTTCGGCTATGGGAGCTGTGTGAAAATTAATGAAGACAAACACAAAAATTTGTTTACTGGTAATGTATTAAAAATAATCAACAGAAAATACTTGAATATATCAAGGCAACAACAATGATCAAAATAATAATACAAAACTCAAAACAATAACAGAAAATCAGAATCAAAAAATCAACCTTCACCTGTCCTTCAATCAATCCAATTAAGAATAAGCAGCTTCACTTTCAACAATATAAAGTGACTATGTGCTTAGTTCAATTATCAATAGTCCACTGACAATTCCTGGTTGAAGTGAACAATAAGCTGATTCAATAAACAGTTCCAACAAATTCCTACAAATTCCAACAAAGTCCAACAAAGTCCAACAAAGTCCTACCACACCATTCTGGAAGGGATGAAGCTGTGGGGCTTTAGACCTGCCAATGAGTGGGGTGGGTGAAGGGGTGAAACATGTCAGACGGTTGTCCAGTTTGGTCCAGGGTAGCTCGCCATCAGTTCAAGCCTAACCTGTTCAGCAGACAGGCTTCATAATTATCATCATCATTATCATCATCATCAGTCATTCGTCATATTAGTTGCTCACCAATATTCAATGTTCAGCACAATGTGGGTTCAGGTGGGTGACATCCAGAAATCCAAAGGCAGTTGCAGGCCTGTTAGCATTAGCATGAGTATTATAATGAGCCATGGCATAATAACCAACTTCCAACATGCTTAACAGGAGTTTGAACTCACGTCCTCTTTGATGCTGTGATTTCCAGGTTTCCAGGCTTGTAAAAAGTGAATGGTTTCCAGAGATGAGTGCTGTGGGGTGATCCTGCTGTTCAGTGACTGTCTGTGACTGAATGAAGCTGATGGGCTTCAAACAAAGGAACAGGGGTGGATTCCAGGTGTGAGAGGTGATTGGCTGAGGTGTTGAGAGTGACTGTGAGAAGGTCCAATAATATGGAAGTGACTGACTGCAACTGATTGTGACTGATTGTGACTGATTGTGACGGGCAGGTGTCTGTTCATCACTATTCCAGAGTGAATGCTACACTAGAGAGGGAAATCAAAGCTACTAGATGAATAAATAAAGTCAGCATGGCTCAGAAACAGTGAACAAAGGAGCAGGTTGTTGGAGATCCATCCAGCATGGAGGAACATCTACTACTGATGATGAACAGAAGAGAGAGGAAACGTCTGGAAACATGGAGACAGAAAAACATCTACAGGATGAGGAGACAAAACAACCATAAAGAGAAAAAAAATTGGCAAAAAAATGCAAAAATAGCATGATAAAATAAATGTGTCATGGCTCAAAAATGGTAAACAGTTGCAGAGCGAAGAAGTTTTTAGAGGCTGTAAATGTGGAAATAGTAAAAAAGACACAAAACAACACAGAAAAGAATGAAAATAAGACCCAGAATAGTACAATTTAGGCTCAAAATGACAAAAACGAGATTAAAAATGACGAAAATGACACAAATGACGAAAACGAGACGCAAAATGACAAAGACGATCTCAGAAACAAAGATGAGACAAAATTCAAATAGGTGAAAAAAGGCAAAAAGTGCAAAAATACTACAATAAAATAAATAATAAAGCAACTGGATGAATAAATAAAGTCAGCATGGCTCAGAAACAGTGAACAGAGGAGCAGGTTGTTGGAGATCCATCCAGCATGGAGGAACATCTACTACTGATGATGAACAGAGACTCAATACTGGACTAAAAATGTCCAAAATAACAAAGAAAAACCCTGCAATTTTCTACAAATTTGGAGCCGTTTTGGACAATATTATGTTTCCTTAAACACATTTTAAATCTAATTTCTGAATTCTCCTTCTTCGTGATGTTCTGGTTCCACAGAGCTGCAGGACTCTAGATTGAAAACGAACCACAGTGAAAAAAAACGTGAATAACGTCTAAAAACTGCAGCTTGGATTCAGAGGGTTAAAATATTTCTGGGTTTTCTTAATAATTGAGATTCATTTATATAACATTTGCAGGGGTTTCTGGTCTCGTTCACATGTTTACGAGGGAATTTGGATCAAACATACATGCTGCAGGAACACGCAGTCTGTCCGTTGGCATGTTTTAGTCTCAGACTGTTTTTGATGGTCCTGTCTCTGCTCCGTCCTGCAGATGTTCCTGTCCTCGGTGGAGCAGTGTGAGAGCTGGCTCAGCAACAACGAAGCCTTCATCTCCAACCAGGACCTCGGGGTGAGGAGGGAAGACTTCCTGCGCTAAATAACCCGACACACGAGGAAACGCCGAGGCTTAGTGACTCCAGATCTGCTGTGTTTGTGTGTCCAGAGCTCGGTGACGGAGGTGGAGACGCTGCAGAGGAAGCAGGTCCAGTTTGAGGAGGCTCTGGAGGCTCAGTGGGAGCAGCTGGACCGGGTGGACAAACTGGGCCAGACCATGATCCAGCAGAAACACTACGACGCCGACAACATCCGGACCAAGAGCAGAGCACTGAGCAGCAGGTAGCAGCACACCTGAGAGAGGGAACGTTTAGTCAGTCTGATGCTGCAGTCATGTTAACATTAACAGCTGAGTAATAAACTATAGTAATAAACTATAGCAGCTGTAACCATGGTAACCAAGCACTGAGATGGAGACAGCTGCAGATTTAAAAAGTAAAAATGGAAAAACTTGAACTAGGAATTGTTTTTAGTCAGTCATGATGTCATTTCCTGTCACATGGTGTCTCCTGTGTTTCATGCAGAAACAGCTGATCGGTCATGTGACTTAAATGTTTATTATGTCAGAACTTATTCCAGTGAAGCTCAGTAGCTCTTCAAAAAAAAATCTGAAAACCACCCAAAGAGAGTGGGAGAACTTTTGGGGAAACATTTTAGAAAAGCAGTTTTGAATTTTCTTTTTCTACTTCTTTAACCCTCCTGTTGTCCTCATTTACGGGCACCAAAAAATATTGTTTCCTTGTCTGAAAAAAAAATCCAAAAATTCTGAAAAAAAAATTCCCCAAATTTCTGAAAATTTGCAAAACTTTCAGGAAGAATTAGAGAATAATTCCTTAAGAATTTTATTTAAAAAAAATCCCCAAATTTGGCAAGAAAATTCTTGTAAATATTTTTTAAAAAACCAGTAAAAATCTTCCAAAAAAAATCCTAAAAAACCTAAAGTGATTCCATAATATATCAGTAAAATTTCTGATATTTTCTTTAAGAACATTCACAAAAAAAATCAACCAAAATCCAGCAAAATTCCCTGAATTTTGGTTGATTTTTTTTTTTGTAAATGTTCTTAAACATTTTTAACATTTCTTTTTTCCACCAAAAAATGTTCAGAGATTTCCCAAAAATGTTGAAAATGTGGACATCAGAGGTTTCACTGTCAAAATGTTTATTTTTTTCCACATTTTCAAACTTTAAAACGGGTCAGTTTGACCTGCAGGACGACACGAGGGTTAAAAAGCAATTTAAAAAATGTTATGGAAACACAGGTTTGGTAAAAATTTAAAGTAGTTCAGACTGAATTTTTTACCTCCAATCTGATATTTACTATTTAGACTTTTACCTTTTCCATTTATTTTTTGTGATGTTACACTTTAAAATCCTTGTGGTCACCTGTGTGTCTGTTCACCTGTATAGGCGGAGTCAGCTGCAGCAGCAGAGCAGATCTCGTCACAAAGCTCTGGATCGATCCCTGCAGCTGCAGCAGTTTTTATCCAGCAGTTACCAGGTAACCTCATGTTCTCCAGGTGTGTGTTTTAGGTGTGTTTTCTCCAGGTGTGTGTAGTGACTGTGTTCTCCAGGTGTGTGTTCTCCAGGTGTGTGTTTTAGGTCTGTGTTCTCCAGGTGTGTGTTCTCCAGGTGTGTGTTTTAGGTCTGTGTTCTCCAGGTGTGTGTTCTCCAGGTGTGTGTTTTAGGTCTGTGTTCTCCAGGTGTGTGTTCTCCAGGTGTGTGTTTTAGGTCTGTGTTCTCCAGGTGTGTGTAGTGACTGTGTGTGTTCTCCAGGTGTGTGTAGTGACTGTGTGTGTTCTCCAGGTGTGTGTAGTGACTGTGTGTTCTCCAGGTGTGTGTAGTGACTCTGTGTGTTCTCCAGGTGTGTGTAGTGACTGTGTGTTCTCCAGGTGTGTGTAGTGACTGTGTGTTCTCCAGGTGTGTGTAGTGACTGTGTGTGTTCTCCAGGTGTGTGTAGTGACTCTGTGTGTTCTCCAGGTGTGTGTAGTGACTGTGTGTTCTCCAGGTGTGTGTAGTGACTGTGTGTTCTCCAGGTGTGTGTAGTGACTGTGTGTGTTCTCCAGGTGTGTGTAGTGACTCTGTGTGTTCTCCAGGTGTGTGTAGTGACTGTGTGTTCTCCAGGTGTGTGTAGTGACTCTGTGTGTTCTCCAGGTGTGTGTAGTGACTCTGTGTGTTCTCCAGGTGTGTGTAGTGACTGTGTGTGTTCTCCAGGTGTGTGTAGTGACTGTGTGTGTTCTCCAGGTGTGTGTAGTGACTGTGTGTGTTCTCCAGGTGTGTGTAGTGACTCTGTGTGTTCTCCAGGTGTGTGTAGTGACTGTGTGTTCTCCAGGTGTGTGTAGTGACTGTGTGTGTTCTCCAGGTGTGTGTAGTGACTGTGTGTGTTCTCCAGGTGTGTGTAGTGACTGTGTGTTCTCCAGGTGTGTGTAGTGACTCTGTGTGTTCTCCAGGTGTGTGTAGTGACTGTGTGTTCTCCAGGTGTGTGTAGTGACTGTGTGTGTTCTCCAGGTGTGTGTAGTGACTCTGTGTGTTCTCCAGGTGTGTGTAGTGACTGTGTGTTCTCCAGGTGTGTGTTTGGCTGAATGAGCGTAACGCCGTGGCGTTGGATGAGAGCTGGAGGGAACCAACCAACCTTCAGGCCAAACTGCTGAAACATCAGAGCTTCGAGGCTGAGATCCTCGCCAACCGCTACAGAGTGGACGCCCTCAGTAAGGTGTGTTTGACTGATCATCCTGGTGAAATCCACAGTTTTTTCTTTCTTCTTAAGTTGTTTGTTTCTATTCTTTGGATGAACCTGACCTGATCCTTCATCTCTGGCTGCTACAGGAAGGAGAGAAGCTTCTGTCTGAGTCTGGATCAGCTGATGTGAAGGTTGGACCTCGACTCAGAGAGCTGACGGACAGCTGGGACGCTCTGATTCAAAACTGCAAGGAGAAGAAGACCAGACTGCAGGAGGCCTACCAGGTTCACAATCATTCATACAGGCTTCTGGGGTGCAGCTTATAGGGGGGGCTCCAAGCCAAACAGGTTGGGAACCACTGCCCGAAATCTAACAATAACCTAAACCAACTGGTAATCTGAATCAAATTGAATTTACCTCACCTTCAACCCAATCTAAGGCTAACCTAAACCTCACCGTATGTACCCTAAACCTAAGCTAAACTTTGTAGCCATTAATTTAAACCTAACCTAATGTACCTTACACCTAACATTAACTTAAACCCAGCATGAACTTAAACATAGCCTAAACTTAATATGAACTTAAACCTCATGTTTACTTAAACCTTATTTAACCTAACCCAACATTAACTTAAACCAACTGGTAATCGGATCGAACTTACCCTAAACATCACCTTAAACCCAACCTCACGGTAACTTAAACCTAACCGTATGTACCCTAAACTTAATTTCATCTTTGTAACCATTAAATTCAACCTAACTTGATGTAACCTACACCTAACATTAAGTTAAACCTAATCGAACCTAAACTTAATATGAACTTAAACTTAATGTTTACTTAAACCTAACATACCCTACACCTAACTCACCTAGCCTCACATTAACTTAAAACTAACCTTACAACCCCAAAACCTAATGTAACCCTAAACTCAATCTAAGATAACCTAACCTAATGAACAATAAACCTACTGTTAACTTTAATCTTACCTAATGCATGGTAGACCTAAGTTAACCTTAAGCTAAGTGTAACTTAAACCAAACCCAAGGTAACTTAAACCTGATGTTGACATAAACCTAACCTCACGTACACTAAACCTAAGGAAACTCAAAGCTAACGTTGGCCTAAAATTAAACATTTGGAGCATTTTCTGTCAGCAGGGAGGATAATAAACTACTGAAAGGACTCAGTGTTGTTTGTGTCTTCAGGCGCTGCAGTTCCAGCGTTCATTGGACGACATGGAGCAGTGTGTTGCGTCGGTGGAGAGAGAACTGATCAATGAAGACTGTGGCAGCGACCTGCCGTCTGTCAACAGGCTGCTGAAGGCTCTGCAGGGCCTGGAGGAGGAAGTGGACGGACACCGGGACCGAATCCAGGTGATCCACGTTCATCTTTTGTTGTTTCAGAGCTTAAGATCTTTGGCTTCTTCTTAAGCGTGCTTTAACCCAAGGTTCACTACCATAGGGGTTCCTTAGGAGTGTATATTTTGACAGTTTTCTTTAATTTAGGGAGTTACTGAGAAGCAGCCCCATTGCATAATGCTGCCACCACCGTGCTTCATTGTAGCAACGTTATTAGCAGTTATTCATTCATTTTTTGTTGTTGTTTTTTTATTCAGAGTCTGGTGGAGACGGCAAAGAGCTTCCACTCTCAGGGAAACTTCCTGGCTGAGGAGATCCAGACCAGAGTGGCTCATACCATCAACAGGTATGCTAACAAGCTAATCTCTTGTACTGTGATCAATTTGGCTCGGTTGTGCTGGATGTGGGGTTGTACATCTGTAAGTTTATATGAAGAGGAGCATGACTTCTAATTAATCCTTAGAAGCCCAAAACTAGCTGTCGAAGTAGCCCTTACAATGACCAAGACAGAACCTGGAAGTAAAGGTGGTGAACTGATCCTTAAAAAGGCCTTATAGGGTGAAAGAGAATCAGTGGATCATAGCAGATCTTCAGATTTTGTCATGCTGCAACTAAGGATTGATGGAGAACAGATGGAATATTATGCGAAAGAGAAATACCACATACCAATGCAGAAAACAGAAAGTCAAAATGCAAAGTGGAAACCTGCATCAATAAGGTATCACATTGTGAACACCTGCGTAATATTGTGAATGGTCAAAAATGCTCTGAAGCATTGGGTCTGGACCAGAGGATCTCTCAGGGCGTCCTATGGGGTCTGGACCAGGACGTTGGCAGTGGATCCTTTGGGTGCACCCTGTTGTTTGATCAGAATGGGGTCTAGGACATTTGGAGGTCATATTAACATCTTGGGGGATTGTCATGTTCCTGATTGCTGGGTATTTTTGTGATGTGGTGGGGTTCATTTTCCTGCGGGGGTAGACCAGTGACATTTGGGACTTAGATTTGCATGAAGAAGTGTTGTTCCGGGGACAACGTTTATTTGGGTGTGTAAGTCTTATCAACACAGACATCAAAATCCAAGGTTTTCCAGCAGAACACATAGAACCAATATGATCATAATGTTGTTTGTGATCGGTCTGTCAGTGTGTTAAACAGTTGGATGATAATATGATCAGTACTCTGAGTGTTGCTGGTGTTTAATTTACATAATGAATGACAATAATAATGTTCTGTACTTGATTTATGTAGCGTGGAGAATAAATAAATCTATAATTGACACTCACAGTGGTGAGGTTTAAGTAGATTCCTCTGTACTGTGGTTAATTTAACAGCCACACACGGTGCTTAGAGGTGTTAATGTGAGTCTTCTATCAGGTACAATGGTCTGGCGGAGCCCATGCAGAACCGCCGGGAGACCCTGGAGGCCTGGCAGGTTCTGTTCCAGTTCTACAGAGACCTGGAGGAGGAGGTGGCCTGGCTGAGCGACAGACTGCCCTCCATCACCGCCAAGGACTGGGGGAGTTCACTGAGCAGCATCCAGCAGCTGCTCCACAAACACCAGGTAGTAAATGTAGTATCAGAGGGTAAATGTAGCATCAGAGGGTAAATGTAGCATCAGAGGGTAAATGTAGCATCAGAGGGTAAATGTAGCATCAGAGGGTAAATGTAGCATCAGAGGGTAAATGTAGCATGAGAGGGTAAATGTAGCATGAGAGGGTAAATGTAGCATGAGAGGGTAAATGTAGCATCAGAGGGTAAATGTAGCATCAGAGGGTAAATGTAGCATCAGAGGGTAAATGTAGCATCAGAGGGTAAATGTAGCATCAGAGGGTAAATGTAGCATCAGAGGGTAAATGTAGCATCAGAGGGTAAATGTAGCATCAGAGGGTAAATGTAGCATCAGAGGGTAAATGTAGTATTAGAGGGTAATTGTAGCATCAGAGGGTAATTGTAGTATTAGAGGGTAAATGTAGCATCAGAGGGTAAATGTAGCATCAGAGGGTAAATGTAGCATCAGAGGGTAAATGTAGCATCAGAGGGTAAATGTAGTATTAGAGGGTAATTGTAGCATCAGAGGGTAATTGTAGTATTAGAGGGTAAATGTAGTATCAGAGGGTAAATGTAGTATTATCTTTGATTCTGTTGATCTTCACAAGATGTTTAAATAATATTATTCCAGGCTGTGATGCAGGAGATCTCGAGTCGCACCCCATTGGTCCAGGCTGTCCAGGAGGCGGGACATAGTCTGGTGAGGACCTATCAGCTGTTTGTTTTCAGCAACACATTCAGGCCTGGTCGAAGCTCTAATCTTTGAATAATCGACTCTTTAGGTCAGGGGTCGACACTTCGCGTCTCACGACATCAAAGAGCGTCTGGAGGAGCTGAAGAGTCTCCATGAGAAACTTCTGAAGGAGGCGGAGAAGAAGGGGAAGCTCCTGCAGGAGGCGCTGAACATCCACACCTTCCTCACAGAGGTAAAACACCATCGTTTTATTGTTTGTGTGTTCTTCACATTAGTCGATAATCTACTTCAGCCTTGGTGGAGAATCATCGGAGACTTGGAACTGTAGCGTCTGACAATGAAACTTTTTTCAGAATGACTCAAACTTTGTCCAGAATGACTCAAACTTTGTCCAGAATGACTCAAACTTTGTCCAGAATGATTCAAACTTTGTCCAGAATGACTCAAACTTTGTCCAAAATGACTCAAACTTTGTCCAAAATGACTCAAACTTTGTTCAGAATGACTCAAACTTTGATCAAAATGACTCAAACTTTGTCAAAAACCCATGCCTTGTGTACATCCTGGTCAAATTTGAGCTGTCTGGGCCACCGTGTTTGAGTTCATAGCTTTTGAAAATGACACGAAATCGTCCAAAATATAACGCATTATTCAAAATGGGCGACTTCCTGTTGTGTTTTCGGCTTTTTTGTGCATCCTGATGAGCTACATTTGCCTACAGAGTTTCGTAGCTGTAGGTGAAACACGCATTGGAGGCTGAATTTTCATAGTGTTGCAGGGGGCGCTATTGAGCCATTTTGCCACATATGTGTGCATTTCCCTTAAATATAAAATTTTTCGGCTGTCCTGATGTGTGCAAATTTTCACACGTCGAAAATGTGTTTCTTTCGTCCGACGAATCAAGTATAGAAACTTTTAGTCAATGTTGGAGGATAAAGCTGGGTTCTTGTTCATTCATGTTTCTGTGTCTAGCTGTCGGAGCTCCAGATCTGGTTGCAGGAGCAGCGAGTCGGTTTGGAGTCCCGGGACTGTGGGAGGAGCGAGGAGGCGACGGAGACTCTGCTGAGGAGGCTGGACTCTGTGGACGTGGAGCTGGAGAACCAGAGGAGGATGGTGGAGAAGCTGCAGGAGAACGGAGCGTCGCTGCAGCACCTCCGACATCCAGACAGGTTGGTAGTGTTCTAACAGGTCTTTATTTAACCCTCATGTCGTCCTACGGGTCAAAATTAACCCGTTTTAAAGTTTGAAAATGTGGGAAAAAATATATTTTCATAGTGAAACTTCTGATGTCCACATTTTCAACATTTTTGGGAAATCTTTGAACATTTTTTTGGTGGAAAAAAAGAAATGTTAAAAATGTTTCTTTAAGAACATTCACAAAAAAATCAACCAAAATCCAGTGAATTTTGCTGGATTTTGGTTGATTTTCATGTGAATGTTCTTAAAGAAAATATTAGAAGTTTTACTGATATATATGGAATCACTTTAGGTGTTTTTAGGATTATTTTTGAAGATTTTTACTCATTTTTTGAAAATATTTACAAGAATTTTCTTTTCAAATTTGGGGGATTTCTTTTGGTGAATATTTGGATTTTTTTCAGACAAGGAAACAATATTTTTTGATGCCCGTAAATGAAGACAACAGGAGGGTTAAAAGTCTAAAACGTAAATTTAAACTCCTCACTGTGTTTCCATCTCAGCCGTCTGGTCAGTGACTCTCTCCCGACCGTCCTCAAGAAATTTGAGTGTCTCCTGAAACTGTCTGCGTCTCGTCGCACCGCCCTGGAGGATCAGCTCCGCCTCTACGTGTACGAGAGAGAGGCCAAAGAACTACAAACATGGCTGACCTCCAGGAGGACGGTGGCAGAGTCTGAGGACTGTGGACAAGATCTGGAGGATGTGGAGGTGAAACAGGAGGTTAAAGTAATCAGAAATGTAGACTGAAAATCACGATTTTAAACTGAGATTGGGTTATTTTTCTGCACCTTCTGATGTCGTTTGAACATTTCTGTCATCTCTGAAAACAAAAAAAAAAATACTGTCACTCTTGTATATTCTGTTGATTTTTTTCTAGACTGTATTTTAGATATTTTTATTTTATCTTCACTTTCTACCCTAATATTCTGCATTATCTTATTGTTTACCCCTTTATTGAATATCCAGCTGCTGTAACGACTTAAATTTCCCTCCAAGTATTAATAAAGTCATCTAAGTCTACAAATTACTTGAAGCTCGTCCATCATAACTCAGACATTGCAAAAATGGCCAAAAAATATTCAATATTAGTCCAAATTTACTCTTAACTGGGCTAAAAAGTTGTTGGTAATTGTGCAAAATAATTCAGTAAATGTTCAAAAATACAAAAACACTGGCAAACCTGAAAAAAAATTTGCCAAAATACCCCTTATACCCCTTCATTGAATATCCAAAACTGAATTTTGTCCAAAATGACTCAAGCTTTGTCCACAATGACAGTTGATTAGTGAAAAACAGACAGCTTTAAGGTAATCTTCTAAACCTGCCAGTGGGTTTGGGGATTTCTATTAGTAGCCAAACCACATTTTACTGACTCCATAATTTTATTGTAAACAAAGCTTTTTTTTTTTTGCTTTTGTGGATTCACTCTAAAGTATAGAAGTTATGTGATTCTGATGTTGTCTGAACTGTTGGACTGGTTTTGGGAGATTTGGAAAGACTTTTTTTTTCAGAAGTTTAATTCCAATACATGAAAATAGTTAAAATAAATGGTTAATCCAGTGTGAAGAGTATTAAACGTTGATTAGTATTTAAAAGTACAAAAATACTGAATTTTAATGCTCAGGTAGAAAATATTTAGGTTGTAAAACCTTAATTATGAAAGAAATACCGGATCAAACCCCTTCTCCATCCCTCCACCTGCAGGTCCTCCAGAAGAAGCTGGAGGTTCTGGTGTCGGAGGTGTCCGGTCTGGGTCGCAGCCGGCTGACCTCGGTGCAGCAGCTGGGTCGGGGGCTGCAGCAGGACAGTCAGGCCCGGAGGAGGGACGACGCTCTCAGCCGGCTGTGGGATGAACTGAACAGCAGCATCCGGACCAGAGAGCAGGTAGAGATCCATAAATCTGACCCAGCAGGATGATTCTAGACGGTGGAGGTGTAACCAGAGTAACAGTTTGTGTCCCGTGTTCTCCAGAACCTGCAGGCAGCGAGGGAGGTCCACCAGTTCAACCACGACGTGGACGAGCTGAAGGGCTGGATGGCCGAGAAGGAGGCGGTTCTGGACTCGGAGGATCAGGGACACGACCTGCAGGTGATCCAGACTCTGCTGAGGCAACACGAGTCTCTGGAGGTAAGAAAAGACGGAACAGTCCGCTGATCCTGACAGCTGGAGGCAGGAAACTATAGAGCAGCGGTGTCAAACTCACTTTAGTTCAAAGACCACATTCAGCTCAGTCTGATCTCCAGTGGACCGGACCAGTAAAACCACAGCATAATAACCTGTAAATAACCACAACTCCTAATGGTTCCTTTGTTTTAGTGCAACAAAACACATTTTGAGAATGTTCACATTTAAAGAATTATCTTTTTACAAAACATTATGAACAACCTGAAATTTAAGAAACATAAATTCAATTTCAGCAACATTCAGCCTCAGTTTATCATTTCCACATTACAACTTCCAGATAACAGAGTGTTGACAAAGGAACACAACATTTAGTCACCTGGAACGGAACCATAGAGGATTTAACTTTATGATTAAAACCCCAAAAGTCAGACAAAAAAAGACAAAAAAAACAACAAAAACAAGACAAAATATTATAAAAATGAGACACAAAATGACAAAAATTAGACAAATGACACAAAAAACAACAAGAGACAAAAAATTTGACAAAAAAAGGTACAAAGTGACAAAAAAATGGACAAACGAGAAACAAAACAAAAAAACAGACAAGCAACAACTAAAACAAAACACAAAATGAAAAAAATAACACAAACACAAGCGAGACAAAAAGGAAACAAAATGACAAAAACATGCGACAAAACGACGAAAGTCAGACAAAAAACAACAAAAAGAAGACAAAATATTACAAAAACAAAGCAAAAAATGACCAAAGAACAATGAACAATCTAGTATTTTACTTTCTGATCAAAACAACTTTTCATGGTCTAGAAATGATTTTAAATTTATAGTTTTACTAATTTACAATCTGCAGTTAATGTCTTCTCTGGAATTTTTACACTTTACAAAGTTGTCCTCTGGCGAGCCAAACCGGCCCGCGGGCCGCATGTTTGGCACCCCTGCTATAGATGCTCGAAGGAATACTGAGTAGAGACTGAAGCTCATAACTCAAACAGAGCTGCTGGTTAGTTGACTTAACCCTCCTGTTGTCTTCATTTACAGGCACCAAAAAATTTAGTTTCCTTGTCTGTAACAAATCCAAAAATTCAGCAAAAAAAAATCCCCAAATTTCTGAAAATTTGCAAAACTTTTAGGAAGAAAATTCCAATAATTCCTTAAAAATTTCCCTAAAAGTTTTATTTTAGTCCTATTTTTTTTCCCCCTTATCAGCTTAAGACTTGACAAGATGTATACAAAATAAGAGTAACATGTATGAGCTGTTTCTTCGAATAAAGTTTAATAACAGAAAAAAAAAGTTTTATTTAAAAAAAAAAAAAAAAAATCCCCCAAATTTGGCAAGAAAATTCTTGTAAATATTTTCCAAAAAATGAGGAAAAATCTTCCAAAAAATCCTAAAAATATCTAAAGTGATTCCATATATATCAGTAAAACTTTTAATATTTTCTTTAAGAACATTCACATAAAAATCAATTAAAATCCAGTGAAATTTGCTGGATTTTGGTAGATTTTTTTTTTGTTTTGTGAATGTTCTTAACATTTTTAAAAAATTTTTTCCCCCAAAAAATGTTCAAAGATTTCCCAAAATGTTGAAAATGTGGACATCAGAAATTTCACTGTCAAAATATTTTTTTTCCCACATTTTCAAACTTAAAAACGGGTCAGTTTGACCTGCAGGACGACACGAGGGTTAATGCATATTCTCAGCATCAGTGTGAATATTTTTAGTTTATTTTTTTTTTATGTTTTTCCAAAATAGCTTATTTCTAAACTATATAATATCTGTTCAATCATCAGGATTCTTCTGCTCCACCGTCTCGAATTTACTTGAAATTTTTTAGTCATAAAATATGGATATTTAAAATAATATCTGAAATTTTGGCTTTTGGTAGCAAATACTGTCTGATATTTTATTTTTGTGACTAAAATATATGTGCAACATGGCTGAAGCTGTTTTTCTGTCTTTATATAGTACTTCAGATTGAATTCTAATGAATGCTGCTGCCGTCTCCCCTCAGACCGACCTGCTTCTGATCTCGGAGGAGGTGACCCGGTGCAGCGAGGCGGGTCGGGCTCTGAGCCGACGGCAGCCCTGGGTCAGAACCACGGTGGCTCAGCGGTTGGAGGAGTTGCAGAGCTGCTGGACCAGCATCCAGGACAAATCCTCCCAGCGCCGGGCCAGACTGGGCCAGGCCGAGGACGTCCAGAGATACTTCTCCCAGTGCTCCGAGCTCATGTAGGTTCTGTCTGCTGTTCACATTCAGGACTGGAGTTCTGGAGCAGATAGCTTCTTTATTTTAAAGCTCAGGCACACAACACACTTTATTTTAACCAGAAAAACAATGCCAAGTTATTCTCAGTCATTCAGAGAAGAGTTTTCAAGATGCAGGTTTGCAAATGAATGTGGAACTTAAAAACTATAATTAGTAAATGTAATTATTTCCTGATAAAAGACCCAAAAACAAAACAGATTTCAGAATAAAGCTACAGTTAGTGTTTGAGTCGGTGGTGTTTAGTGTACTCAGACTTGAATTTAAGATTCAGTTCAAACATTCCAGCTGTCCTCAGATGTTAAAACTCTGGAACTAATGTTTTCTCCTCATACCGTAGACGTTGAACTATCTGCCAAAATGACTCAAACTTTGTCCAGAATGACTCAGACTTTGTCCAAAATGACTCAAACTTTGTCCAAAATGACTCAGACTTTGTTCAAAATGACTCAAACTTTGTCCAGAATGACTCAGATTTTGTCCAAAATGACTCAAACTTTGTCCAAAATGACTCAGACTTTATCCAAAATGACTCAAACTTTGTCCAGAATGACTCAGACTTTGTCCAAAATGACTCAAACTTTGTCCAAAATGACTCAGACTTTGTCCAAAATGACTCAAACTTTGTCCAAAATGACTCAGACTTTGTTCAAAATGACTCAAACTTTGTCCAGAATGACTCAGATTTTGTCCAAAATGACTCAAACTTTGTCCAAAATGACTCAGACTTTATCCAAAATGACTCAAACTTTGTCCAGAATGACTCAGACTTTGTCCAAAATGACTCAAACTTTGTCCAAAATGACTCAGACTTTGTTCAAAATGACTCAAACTTTGTCCAGAATGACTCAGACTTTGTCCGAAATGACTCAAACTTTGTCCAAAATGACTCAGACTTTGTCCGAAATGACTCAGACTGACTGACGGAGTGATTTTTATCTCCTACTAATCATCTGAACTGAATCTTTCCATCGGTTGAAGACCAGATGTTCTGCTGTTTCAGGGCCTGGCTGAAGGAGATGCTGTCTCTGGTGAAGGTGGACGTCCAGAGTTTGGAGGGAAGCGACCTCGAGCAGCTCATCAAAAAACACGACAAGTACCGAGTCCAGATGGACCGGCAGCTCAGCAGATCTCAGGCTGTGAAGGACGAAGGACGGCGGCTGATGGAGGACAGAAACTTCATGTCTCAGGAGGTGAAGCAGCTGCACAAACCCGAAACATTCTGAAGAAGAGGAAGATCTGACACGTGTTCCTGTTCTCTCCAGGTGGAGGAACGGATCTGTGACCTGCAGGATCTGGAGCTGCAGCTGGAGAAGGTTTGGGAGGAGAGTCGGCTGCTGTATGAGGAGGAGCTGGAAATCAGCCTCCTGCAGAAGGAGCTGGACCAGGCCGAACGCTGGCTGAGCTCCTACGAAGCTACGCTGACGGCTGAAGACTACGGGGTACGTTCACCGTCAGGAGGCGGAGGACAGGTGGAGAGGAGGAGAGCATGACAGGTAGAAGGGGACAAGTGAGGTCAGCTGACTTCACCTGGAGAGATTCTTTTCATTTTGGACACCTTTGACTGATTTTGGACAGATTTTTAGTCATTCAGAATATTTTTAACCAAATCCGAGCCGGTTTTGAATAATTTTAGCCAAATGTTTTGTTATTTTTGACAACTTGTGTCTCATTGGACGGATTTAGAGACATTTTGTATAAAATCTGAGTGATTTTTAACCAGTTCTGAGTCATTTTGCACAGATTTTTAGGATTTTACCTACCGTTGGACAGGTCTTTATTCATTCTGTTTTAAATCATTTTGTCCAATTTTTCTGTCATTTTGGACAGTTGTGATCTTTGGGACAAATTCCAAACTCACTTTAGAGGTTTTGTATCATCTTAGATTAATTTTTAGTGATTTTGGGCAAAATATGAGTCATTTTAAACCATTTCTGAGTGATTTTGGACATGTTCTCTTTAACTTTTTGAACATTTCCACTGGACAAAATTTGAGTCGTTTTGAACAAGTTCTGTCACTTCAACAAATTTTAGGCATTTTGAAGACTTTTGGAATCATTTCTGGACAATTTTAGATGTTTTATAGACCTCCAACTTTTGTCTTGAATCTCAATTTGGATTTTTTGGTTTCTGAGTCACTTTGAGCTCAAACAGAGGACACATTAACCCTCCTGTTTTCCTCATTTACGGGCACCAAAAAATATTGTTTCCTTGTCTAAAAAAAATCCCAAAAATCAGCAAAAAAATCCCCCAAATTTCTGAAAATTTGCAAAACCTTCAGGAAGAAAATTCCAATAATTCCTTAAAAATTTCCCTTAAAAGTTTTGTTTTAAAAAAATCCCCCAAATTTGGCAAGAAAATCCTTAGTCAAAATCTTCCAAAAAAATCCTATAAATATCTAAAGTGATTCCACATATATCAGTAAAGCTTCTATTTTCAGTAAAAAAAATTTTTTAAAAATCCCCTAAATTTGGCAAGAAAATTCTTGTAAATATTTTCAAAAAATGAGTAAAAATCTTCCAAAAAAATCCTAAAAATATCTAAAGTGATTCCATGTATATCAGTCAAACTTCTAATATTTTCTTAAGAACATTCACATAAAAATCAACCAAAATCCAGTGAATTTCGCTGGATTTTGGTTGATTTTTTTGTGACTGTTCTTAAACATTTTTAATATTTCTTTTTTCCACCAAAAAATGTTCAAAGATTTCCCAAAAATGTTGAAAATGTGGACATCAGAAGTTTCACTGTGGAAATATGTTTTTTTTCCACATTTTCAAACTTAAAAACGGGTCAATTTTGACCCGCAGGACAACACGAAGGTTAAATGGAAAATACGGCGGCTGAAAATGCACCAGAACGATGGGAAGATTCTCCATCAACATTTTAACTGTATGGAACCTTCATTAACCCAAACTGTTGTTCTGGTTCCTGCAGGATTCTGTGTCGGACGTCATGGAGCTGCTGAAGAGGCAGGAGGACCTGGAGGCCATGATCCAGACTCAGAGCGAGAAGTTCGTCGCTCTGCAGAAGAAGAAGACGCAGGTCGGTTTGAGGTTGTTGGGTTTACCTGAAGCCTTTAAAAAGATCATTTCCTCCACTTACATCTTTGTTTATCTGTCAGAGGGAGAAGAGACTCGGTCTTCATGGACCTGAGGACAAAGATCTGCACTACAGGAGACCTCCAGCCAGAGTTTCCTCCCTGAGGAGAAAACCCTCCAGGACCTCCAGAGACGTCGTACGTCGACTCAGCATCAGCCGACCGACGGACCAAACGCTCAGACAGAAGACGGACGTCATCACCGTCAGTCCTGCAGCTTCAGCCAGCAGTCCTCCTGGTCGTCCCAACGTTGTGGTGGCCCACAGAATGAGGACCAGATGCTCCTCTTCTTCTTCATCCCCTGAGTCCTCATCTTCTTCCTCACTTGAAGAACTTCGATCCAGTTCCAGACCTCCTCAGTCTCCTCCTCCCAAACCTCCTTCATCCCCTAAAACCTCCTCCACACCTCCAGAACCTCGTTTCAAATCCAGACCTGCTCAATCTCCTCCATCATCTCCTAAAACCACCTCCTCCCCTCCAGAACCTCGTTTCAGATCCAAAAGTCCTTCATCTCCTAAATCATCCTCCTCACCTGTAAAACTTCAATCCAGATCTCCCCAGTCTCCTCCATCATCTCCTAAAGCCACCTCCTCACCTCCAGAAACTCGGCTCAGATCCAGACCTCCTCAATCTCCTCCATCATCTCCTAAAAACTCCTCATCTGTAGAACCTCATCCTAGATCCAGACCTCCTCAGTCTCTTCCTCCCAAATCTCCTTCATCTCCTAAATCATCCTCCTCACCTGTAAAACTTCAATCCAGATCTCCTCAGTCTCCTCCTCCTTCTTCTAAAGCCTCTTCCTCACCTCCAGCACTTCGTCTCAGGTCCAAAAGTCCTTCATCCCCGAAAACCTCCTCATCTGTACAACCTCGATCCAGATCTCCTCAGTCTCCTCCTTCATCTCCTAAATCCTCCTCCTCACCTCCAGAACCTCGCCTCAGATCCAGACCTCCTTCATCTCCCTCCTCTCCTGCAGAGCTCCAACCCAGATCCAAACCTCCTCTGGCTCCAAAGCCCAGGTTCTCCTCCACAGACGGGACATCCGGACGTCGCTCCGAGTCCCTGATCCAGGTGAAGAAGATCGCCACACCACCTGACTCCCCTCCACCAATCAGGAAGCTGGTTGCTCCCTCTGAGGCTCCTCCTCCTCCTCCAGCTGCAGGAAGACGTCCTGAATCACCGGAGCAGTTTGATGTTCCCGATTCTCAGCAGGTGACAGCACCACCAATCAGAGAGGAGGACACCGAGTCACATGGCCTCGGTCCTCCATCTCCTCCACAGCAACAGAAGACGCTGGATCTACCTGAAGACCAACCAACACCTGAGGTAAGATCTGCTCCATTTAGACCCCTTAAAGGTCCTGAAAGTCAAAACACTGTCAACGATGGTGACATTAAAATATCAGATTTTATCAGAATTATCCAATAGTCATTAATTCATATCATTATATTTTTACCGTTTAAATGGTCTTTTGTTTATGCAGTGTCACAACTGTATTTATGAAAAATAAATAAAATTATTTTCAAGATAATAAACAACTGACTGAACAACTGAAAAGTAGAAAAATATTTTAAATCTTACCATTTTGGATATTTAAATAATGAACAATAACACTGATTCCGAAGCATTATTTTTTAACAGTGTTAGAATAAAAAGTCACAGTCAGGACCTTAAAGACAAAAATATTTTCGTAAAATAACTGCTATGAAAATATTATATAAACTATATTTTCCACTTTTCATGACACATTTTTTAATCAACATCAGTTCAGATCGTAACCACCAAATATTTACTCATTTTCAGGAATTTAACCCTTTAAAAATCAGTTTGTTCACAAGCTGTCGCTGATGTTTTTTGTGAAAAATAAAAGAAGAAAGAAATATTTTTAAGATAATATATGGAAAGTGGAATTTTTAAAAATGTTATAGTCTGGGGTATATAAAGTTCCTCTGTTTGATTCAGCTCCACGTCTGGAGACGCTGCTTCCAGTAAATACTGATAATTTTTAGAATTTAGGACAGTTTATTTCATTTTGTCAAATTGTACTCATTTTTAATAATTTTGTACAATTTCCTGAGTCTTTGAGTATTTTTTAAGTAATTGTGAGTATTTTTAAGTAATTGTGAGTATTTGTTCAAGTCATTGAGTTTTTTTGTCATTTTGAATTTTATTGTCATTTTGAGTATTTAAGTCATTTTGAGTATTAAAGTCATTTTGAGTATTTTTTAAGTCATTTTGAGTATTTTTCTTTCATTTCACACGTCTTTGTCATATTGAACAGTAAAATCTATAAAATTTATTATTTTCAAGATAATAAACTGAAAATGTATTTTAAATCTGACAGTCTTGGATATGTAAATAATTAACAACAACATTGATTCTAGAGCATTATTATTTTTTATGCAATGTTGGAATAAAATATAGTCACATTCAGAACCTTAAAGACAAAATTCATTAAAAAAAAAAAAAAAAAAACACCTTAAAAGTGTTCTATAAGAATAATATTTTCCACTTCCAGTTAGTTATTTTCATTTAACACTTTGAATCATAGTTTGTTTACAAGATACTGTTATTTATGAAAAATATTTTTAAAATGCAGTATTTTCCACATAAGTGGTTAGAGAAGTTTTATCTGTTAATAATTAGCAACAACATTATTATGTTTTATGCAGTATATTATTTTTAATATAAACTCGCATTCAGGAGCTTCAAGACAAAAGTATCTTAGTAAAAAAATCCAGTTATTATTTATTAATATAATTCTCTACTTCTACTTACTTTCCTAACCAACGTCAGTCCAAATATTTGGTCACTTTGGGATTTAAAAAACTGAAAAACTGAAATGTTTTCAATGTGCTAAATGTTTACAATTTGTTGTTGTTGTTGTAATCACAGTCTGGGATGTGTCTATAATTAGCAGCAACATTATTTTTTTAAGCAGTAAAAGATTAAAGAGTCCTGCATATTTATTTACAGCAGATGATCAGTGCTAAAATGTCCACTATTGTTTTAAACACACCTAGAATGTGCATCAACGCAGCTAAAATTATCAAAAAAAATCTGGAATTAAATGGAAAAAAATGTCTTTCTGGTCACATGACTGTTAATCATCATCAACGTGTTCTCTCACCTGGGGTCAGGTGACTGCTGGACAGCCAGTCAGGATGGAGGGGATGCTGGAGATCAAACTGAAACAAGCAGGAAACAAGGTGAGAAGATGGATGGAAATGTTTAAAATCAGACACAGAAATCACAATATTCAAGTTAAAAATAACCTAATACCATTAATGATGAAAGATCTTTTAAATTACAGTTTCAGTTGTGTTCAGTTTAGGTTTCTAAATATGTCAAATAAAAGTTTGTTGTCTCCAAACTGTCTCTGAGATGAGATTCAGTAACCTGGTGTTTGTTGTTTCAGGGTCTAGAGCACTGGGAGGAAGTATTCGCTGTTCTGGAAGGACAAACTCTCAGCCTGTTTAAAGACCAAGCAGCTGCTGCAGAGGTATGAAAATATCAAGAAAAACATCAGAAAATCTGCCTTTATTTAGAGTCAGAGCTTCACTGAGGTAGAAGTTTTAATTAAAATACAGCAAAGGCACAAATAAACAGCAGATGTGGACACACAAATGTAAAAAGAAATGGGACAAAATTACCAATAAAAACCTTAGAGGGAGAAATTATTGTGATAAAATCATGAAGAATAAATAAAGCAATAAAGACCTGAAAATTTCTAAGCTCATCCTGTAAATGTTTTTCTGTCTCCATGTTTCAACCTCTCCAGACTTTTCCTCTCTCCTCTGCTCATCATCAGTAGATGTTTCTCCATGCTGGATGGATCTCCAACAACCTGCTCCTCTGTTCTCTGTTTCTGAGCCATGCTGCATTTATTTATTCATCAGTAGCTTTATTTGTCCCTTTATGTTAATTTATAACAAATTTTGTGGCATTTAGAATCATTTTTCAAAAAATTCTGCACAAATTTATTCCATTTTAGACCATTTTTGGTTCATTTTTGCTCAAGTTAATGTCATTTTTGACAAACTTTGAAGCTTTGGACTTATTTCTTTTCACAATTCTGCACAGATTTCTTCCATTTTAGACAGTTTTTGGGTCATTTAAAATAAATTCATGTAATTTCAGACAGTTTTAAAGTAATTTTTGACCATTTTTATACTGATTTTGAAGTTTGTCATTTTGTACAAATTTGGACTAATTTTGAATATGAATATTTTAAAAAATTAAAAATGCTTTTAAAACTACTCTAAATGTGTCCACAATAACGCCAATCCGATGATTATTTGTGCAATTTTAGCAATTTAGAAACCAAAGAAAACTGACTGGTTTTGAGGCTCCGGCAATAAAGAATAAATTAGATTATTTCAAGTTGTGATATAATGAACTGCTGCTATAGTCAAGCTAAAATAAATTGCTCATTTACCACAAAAAAATAAATAAAAGCTGCCTTTACCATCCCAAAAACCCAGAATAGTTCCACATCATTCTGTCAGATAAGTGTCGTTTGTCAGAGCACAGATTAATAAAACCAAGACAGCAGATAGAAACACCCAAACCTTCTCCACCTTCTGCCTCCTGTCGATGTAATGATGTTGTGTTTCCTCAGAGGACCTCTAGGTGGCCTCCTATCAACATGGTTGGAACCGTCTGCAGGGAAAACAAGTTCTGCAGGAGGAAGGAGAACACCTTCAAGCTGAAGTAGGACAGTTTCACCTCATCCTCACTCAAGATAAATTAAACATAAAGTGTCCTGATGCTGGTTTCAGTCAGAAATGTCATCTTCTCTGTTTCATCTTCATGTGTTTAAATGATTCTAACTGAAGTTTGGAGATTTTGCACCAATAATCATCTTCTAAGAGGTTTTTAATGATTGCCTGCAGTATGAGAGGTTATTTATCTGCTCCTGTGGTGTTTTCAGTCTGGAGGATGGATCTCAGTTCATGTTCTCAGCGTCCACCAAAGACCTCCAGCTGCTCTGGGTGAAGAAGCTCCAGAACCGACCCGACTCCTCCAGCAGCGACTCAGAAGACTCGGGGTGAGTCCAGACAGAACCTCAGAGATAATTAACTCTCCTGTTGTCCTCATTTACGGGCAACAAAAAATATTGTTCCCTTGTCTGAAAAAAATTCCAATAATTCAGCAAAAAAAAAATCCCTCAAATTTCTGGAATTTTGCAAAACCTTCAGGAAGAAAATTCCAATAATTCCATAAAAGTTTCCCTGAAAAATTTTATTTAAAAAAAATCCCCCAAATTTGGCAAGAAAATTCTTGTAAATATTTTCAAAAAATGAGAAAAATCTTCCAAAAAATCCTAAAAATAGTGTGATTTTTTTTCCCCACATATTTGCATTTTAAATTTTCAAAACCTTCAGGAAGAAAATTCCAATAATTCCTTAAAAGTTTCCCTAAAAAAATTTATTTTAGAAAATCCCCAAAAATTTCGCAAGAAAATTCTTGTACATATTTTCAAAAAATGAGTAAAAATCTTCCAAAAAAATCCTAAAAATATCTAAAGTGATTCCATATATATCAGTGATACTTGTAATATTTTCTTTAAGAACATTCACATAAAAATCTTTTTATGTGAATGTGTTGTCAGTAGATCAGCTGTAGTTCCTGCATGTTCCACCAGGTGGGGCCTCTTCCTGTTTAATAAATTAGAGTTGCATGTGTGTTGGCTGCTCCTTCCTGCTGTCTGACTGTAAACTGGCGTCATGTTGATGAGATCAGGTAGTGAGCATGTTGGGCTGGATTTTTAGTACTTTTGGAAAAATTTTAAGTAATTTTGGACAAATTTTATATATTTCTGAGCAAGTTTTTTTTTAAATTTTGGTTAACTTTTGAATGATTGAACTCATGTTGCATAAATGTTAAATCATTTTGAGTTAGTTTTGAGTTACTTTGGACAATTTCTGAGTTATTTTGGACAAATTTTCCACGTCACTGCTGCATCAAGTTGTTAAAAGTTGTTTATCCTGTTTTGTGTCCATGTTGGACAGTATTTCTAGTCCTTTTGGGCAAATTTCAGACTGTTTTGAGCAAGTTTTTTTTCTTTTAGACAAATTTGGAATGATTCTGAGCCATTTACATGCATTTTGCATTAGGGCTGTACACGAATATCTGAATATTCGATCCAGATGGTGGTATCCGGATATTAATTTTGAGAACGTGAATCATTTACCACAAATTTCAAGTCACTCTGAACAAGTCTGAATCATTTTGGACAAATTTTGAGACATGGGCTAATTTTGTGTCCCTTTTGACAATTTTTGAGGTATTTTGGACAAATTTTTAGTCTCTGAGTGTTTTTTCCCATTTGGACAATTTTCAAATCACTTTTGGCTATTTCTAACAAATTCTGAACAAGTTTTTATCATGTTGGACAGGTTTTGAGTGATCTTGGACAAATTTCAAGTTCTTCTAAACAAGTTTTTGTTATTTTGGATCAAAATCAAATTGTAATAAAGGTGTCCCTCTGTTATGTAGATCAGCTGTGAGGATTATTCTGATATCCAACGTCTGTGAAGAGATTAATGTGGTAGTTTTGCATCTTCTATGTTCATTTTGCTTCTTTATCCAGTAGTTTTCAGTCTTTAAATTATAGTCTTCTATCCTTTTGTGGCATTTTTTACAATTTTAAGCAATAATTTTACATCTTATGATGGTTTTACATGTTGAAATAACAGTTTTACATCTTTTTTTTTGGTAGTTGCGTATGTTATAATAATTTTACATCTTTTTATGATGTTTTGTATGTTGAAATGACAGTTTTACATCTTTTTATGATGGTTTTATATGTTGAAATAACAGTTTTACATCTTTTTATGGTAGTTTTACATGTTTTAATCATAATTTTACATCTTTTTATTGTGGTTTTATGTGTTGAAATAGCAGTTTTACATCTTTTTCTGGTGTTTTTGCAGCTTTATGTGACAGTTCTGCATTTTTAAATAGTTTTACATCTTTTTATGGTGGTTTTACATGTTTTAATAATAATTTTCTGTCATTTTATGGTGGTTTTACATGTTCTAATAATAGTTTTACACCTTTTTTTGGTTGTTTTGCATCTTCATGTGGCAGTTTTATATTTTAAATAGTGTTTTTTCAAGTTGAAATAATAGTTTTACGTCTTTTTGTGGTAGTTTTGCATAATGTGTGCTAATTTTGCGTTAGTAATGTGATGTTTCATCATCTTAATATTTTAGCATGAAACTATCACTATTTCTGTAAAAAAAAAACTGCTGCCTGTTTGCTGTGTTTAGTACTTTGGATTTTGTCTGACCAGTCGTTGAACAGTAATTTTAAATGAAGTTAGTATTTTTTGCTGATTAATTTATAATTCATTAACCCGGTCTGTCCTTTAACCCTTGTGCCGTCCTGCGGGTTAAAATTGACCCAGTTTAAAGTTTGAAAATGTGGAAAAAATATATATTTTCACAGTGAAACTTCTGATGTCCACATTTTCAACATTTTTGGGAAATCTCTGAACATTTTTTGGTGGAAAAAAAGAAATGTTAAAAATATTTCTTAAGAAAATTCACCTAAAAATCAACCAAAATCCAGTGGATTTCACTGGATTTTCTTTTTTTTTTTTTTTGTGAATGTTCTTAAAGGAAATAGAAGATTTACTGATAAATATGGAATCACTTTAGATATTTTTAGGATTTTTTTTTGAAAGATTTTTACTCATTTTTTGAAAATATTTACAAGAATTTTCTTGTCAAATTTGGGGAATTTTTTTAAAATAAAATTTTTTGAGGCAAACTTTTAAGGAATTATTGGAATTTTCTTCCTGAAGGTTTTGCACATTTCCAGAAATTTAGGGAATTTTTTTGCTGATTTTTTGGATTTTTTTCAGACAAGGAAACAATATTTTTTTTGCTGCCTGTAAATGAGGACAACAGGAGGGTTAAACCCCTTATTTAACTGAGCTGGTTTATTTATAGCTCTTTAAAATGTGCCCATTCAGTATAAAAACACTAATAATGTAAAATATGAATAAAAAAGCATTTATAAAAGATCAGATGAGTCAGGAATATGAGAATATCTCCGTCTGAGCCTCCTGGTCGTAGTTATGTCTCTAAAATCAATGTAGTCTGCTTCATATTGGACGTATTTATTCAAAGCCACTCGCTCGGTGTCGGCTTGAGCTTTCAAACAACAATATTTTCAGCGTCTGCGTCGTTCCTGCTTCGTATCCAAATGAATTCCTGAAACGAGGGGTCGATACAAAAGGCCGGCGTGCAGCCAGACAGCAGTCTTCCCTTCTCTGACGGGGTTTCAAGACGGAGCGCTTTCCTTCAAACTGCGTCAGGTAATTTGACTCTGACTTTCACATGTACCTGTTCACGCTGTGCACGGCGGGGGCACCAGCTCCTCCGTGGAGGCCGACGGTCCAGAAATGAAACTCCTGCCAGCAGGATTTTTCTCTAATGAGATACGTTGGCAAGGAGAATTACATTCAGCGGGCGCTCAGCCGCTTCACAGAAAGTATCCGGCTCTGCAGCAGCAACGTGAAAACCCAGATTCTGCAGGACGTCGCTGCAGCTTTATTTAACCCTCTGAACTCCAGGCAGCAGCTTCTCACTGTTTATTTGCTGCTCAAACATTTTCCATCATTTCTGACTGCAATTTAAATATAAAGTCCTGCAGCTAGATGGAAACAGAAGGAGAGAGAATCCGAAATTAGATTTAAAACGTGTCCAAGGGCACAGAAAATGGTCCAAAATCTGTTCAAAATCAGTTTCTGAGTCATTTTGGACATTTTTTTAGTCCAGTTTTGAGTCTTTGTTCATCATCAGTAGAAAGATGTTTCACCATGCTGAATGGATCTCCAACAACCTGCTCCTCTGTTCACTGTTTCTGAGCCATGCCACATCTCCCTCTCAGTCTATTGTCCAAAATTACTCAAAAACAGTCCAAAATGACTAAAAACCTGTCTAAAATAATCTAAAACTTGTCCATAGTAATATAAAATTGTCCAAAATTGACTAAAATTTTGTCCAAAGTAGCAAAAATTGTCAAAAATGACTTGAAACTTGTCTAAACTTACTGAAGAATTGTCCAAAATACCTTAAAAACTGTCTAGAATGACTTACAATCTGTCTAAAATAGCCTAAATCTAGTAATGTAATGCTGTCCAAAATTGACAGTTTGTCCAAGGTGACAAAAGTTGTCCAAATGTACATAAGAATTGTCCAAAATAATTCAGAAACTGTCCAAAATGACTAAAATCGTGTCTAAAATAACCTAAAACATGTTCATAGTAATATAAAATTGTCCAAAATTGACAAGGATTGTGTCCAAAGTAAGAAAAAAATGTCAAAAAGGAATCCAAGTTCATCCAAACCTACTTCAGAATAGTCCAAAATAACTCTGAGCTCTTGTAGGAGGCGGTCGCACTTTTCCTCGCTCCATATCTTTCTCTGTTTCTTCCCCATACCCTCATGTCTTCTGCTTGCTGCACTTCTGTCTCGTCTCGTCTGTCTGACTTGGCACTGGACCTTCGAAACACCGATCATGGAATTGATTAACTGGTCTCTCAACGCAATTGACAAGATTGTCGCCACAAAGAGCACAGGCCTAGGGGAGCCTACCTGCCCGGATGGGAGTTTCGCCTCTGGTTACGTGATCGACGCCTGGGGGAAGTGGAAGGGGATCATGTGCCTGGCACCCCTATCCATGGAGGATGTGGAAGATGTTTATATATTCGGATTTATGATGACAGGCCTGCTGATAATTGGCTTGTTCACTGGCCTGAGCTTCTGGAAAATGAGGAAGACCGCAGACAGAAACGACGTCCAAACACTGCTGGTCTATGCAAACGATCGGATCATGGCTGCCGATTCTCGGTATGACGAACTCAATCGTAAGATGAACAATTTGCTTGGTGTGACTGTTGATTTGAGTCGCAGATTGGAAGCCATCAGGGTGAGAATCGCTACAGCTGGGTTTTAAAATTATTGAGAGCAGTAGGGGGAAGGTGAAATTACTTCTCTCCCGCCTAAACTTGAAGATAACTGATTACATTCTGGCGCCCCTGGAACAATAACAAACTCCTCTGGAAGTTTCATGGCCAAGAGTTAGCTCTCCTAAACCCCCCCCCCACTTTCCCAAGGACACCTGTTGACTTTTGGACCGGGCCAACCGAGGGCGTCTCCATAGCAACCTTGCTGTGTTATCATGCTCCCACCCTCGCGAACTGAGACACCGGAGGTCTGAGACGGAAGAAGATGGGCTACACGCATACACAAACATTCGGACTCATGAACTGAGGACTGAGCTAAACATTCGCACACATGTCCATTCCCCCATCCCCCCCGCCTCCACAAGCTTTCCTCACTATACACAGGAGCCAGGAATCCGTGCACCTGCACAGGAACCGGCTAACTGTGTGGTGCTCCCCCCTCCACCTCCCCATATCCTTATCCCAACTATCCTTGTCTAACGTCATGCTTTGCCTGTTGCGGGTTTGTTTTTTTTTAGGTTCCTTCTCAAATTGAATTTCCCAACATTGGAGGTTTCATTTGGTACATTTGGTGGTTTTTTTTCTTTTACCCTCTGCTATCCCTACCCAGATCCCAACATGTCTTTTCTTTTTTTCCTCAAGAAAGGTGTGCGCAGCACTGCGCAGCAGCCGGAGCGGTCATTGGCAGGGCAGCTCAAATGAAATTTCGTTGTATATGAAAGTGTGCAATGACTAATAAAGGTTTGATTGATTGATTCATTCATTCAAAATGATTGATCATTTGTTTTTAAATGACAATTTAGAGAAATTTTAGGGAATTTTTTACTTATTCTGCACTAATTTTGAGTCATTTTAGACTATTTTGATTGTCACAGGTTATACCAACATGGAAAATATTCATCTAAAATTCTCCAAAAGATTTGAAACTTATCCAAACTACCATAAAATTCTCACATTGTCTAAATTTATTCATAATCTGTCCAAAATGAGGACAATTTGTCCACATTTACTCAAAAAGCATCCAGATGTACTCAAAATCTGGTCATAATACCTTCATCGTGTCTAAAATAAATCCAACAGTAGAACTAATGTCGTCTCCTCATTCTGTAGATGTTTTCTGTCTCCGTGTTTCCTCTCCAAAATTGACCAAAATTACGTTTTTTGAGTCATTCTGGACATTTTTAGTTTTAAGTCTCTGCTCGTCATCTGTAGATGTTTCACCATGCTGGATGGATCTCCAACAACCTGCTCTTCTGTTCACTGTTTCTGAGCAGCTTTTTTCAGGATTATTCACTGATATTCATCTGGTCACTTTAGTGAGGCTACGTTAGCATGTCGACAGTGGTGTTTGGTGTCGGAGGAATCACTGTCATCAGTCACAATACAGATTAAACTGAGAGTTTTAATGATTTAAACTGAGAATGATCAGAGTTTTAATGATTTAAGATGACATTAATCAGAGTTTTAATGATTTAAACTGAGATTAATCACAGTTTTAATGATTTAAACTGAGATTGATCAGAGTTTTAATAATTTAAGCTGACATTAATCAGAGTTTTAATAATTTAAGCTGACATTAATCAGTGTTTTAATGATTTAAGCTGACATTAATCAGAGCTTCTTCTTGTTCAGGAGAGCTTCATCCGTCAAACTGAGTCTGGCGAAACTGGCCGAAGCTCCGGAGGATTCGTCCTCCAAACATCTGGACCGTAGAGCTGCTAGCCTGGAGAGACAATCGTCCACGGAGGGCCAGCCTCCACCCAAACCCCCCCACACCTACTACAACAGACACTCCTACCCTGAGGGGGGGGAGGGGCTCCACTCAGGTGAGGCCTTCACAAAAAAAAAAAAAAAGAAATTAAAGCTGCAAACAGCGTTGGTCGGGTCCTCGCATCCGAGCGGCCCGGCTTTCCCATGCATATCCACCAGGTGGCGCTGCAACTGAGAGTGTATATCGACAACATGGCGGCGAGCGGTGCAGATCTAAAGGTACGTGTCTACTAGATGCTATTTTCCCGCACGGCAACACACCACATCTGAAAATCACACGGACGGCGGGCGGTCACTAGCGGACCACAACATGGTCACAT
This sequence comes from Amphiprion ocellaris, assembly GCF_022539595.1. Lineage (NCBI taxonomy): Eukaryota > Metazoa > Chordata > Actinopteri > Pomacentridae > Amphiprion > Amphiprion ocellaris. The sequence continues at coordinate 32,556,286 of NC_072785.1, read as the reverse complement.
GACAGCACTGACCAACAGCAGGCTGCTACGTGGTCACATGACCGAGCTTTCAGCTGGACAGTCCTGCAGATGAGTCGGTTAAACACAGCAGCTCGGCTGCAAACTTTCCCTTTTATTTCAAAAACACGTCAGCGAAAAGTATTTCTGAAAGCATTTGAAGCGAGAAATAATCTGTGCAGCAGCTGAATCTGTCCTCGTTTTAGGTCACTGACGCCTAGTTTAGAAGTTTGAGGACAGTTTCACGATGCGTGGAATCTCCGCACGCCTCACTGAATTTGCATTAAGTAGAAGTCAGTCTACTTTATGCAAATGAGCTGCAGCCCTCTCCAGGTAAACACACCTGATCACAGCAGGAAACGCACCACAACCAGACCAGCAGCCACATGCGGCGCATTTCCAGCTGTGATCAGGTGTGTTTACCTGGAGAGGGCTGCAGCTTATTTGCATAAAGTAGACTGGACTCCGCCGTGCAGAGATTAGGTAGAGGGTTAAAAAAATCGGATAAATTGTGAATCGGGATTTTTTGTGAAAAAATCTGAGATTTTTTTTTAGGCCATATCGCCCAGCCCTAGATTTGAGCATGTACAGTGTAGTTAGACAGCACTTGCTGTTTCATGGCAAGAAATCCAAAATGGCCACCAGGTGGAGCTATCACTGTGAACATATGTCGACCTATGGATGTGATTGTGGCCAGACTGTGATCACACATGTAAAGTTTGGGGCAGATTGGTACATGTCCAGGCTAGTTATACAGCACTTCCTGTTTCATGGTGAGACATCCAAAATGGCCGCATAACGCTGGTCGCCATGGCCACGCCCTCAGACTTTTGCGGAGCATTTTGATAACTTCTGATCACCCAAGACTGGTGTCCATCCTGACCAAATTTTAGCTCTCTCAGAGTTACACTCTTTGAGTTTATAGCTTTTGAAAATATCCAAAAATGACAAAATTGTCCAAAATATGAATCATATTTCAAAATGGCCGCATTCCGTGGCTCGCCATTTCCATGCCCTCAGACTTTTGCGGAGCGTTTTGATAACTTTTGATCACCCATGACTGGAGTACATCTTGGCCAAATTTCAGCTCTCTCGGGATTACGCTGTTTGAGTTTATAGATTTTAAAAAATGTCCAAAAATGACACAAAATTTTCCAAAACATGACTCAAAATTCAAAATGGCCGACTTCCTGTTGGATTATGGGTAATGATGCAAGAGGCTTTTTTGTGCGTCTTGATGAGTTACATACGTGTACCGAATTTCAGAAGTGTAGGTCAAATGCTGTCCGGGGGCTGAATTTTCTTAATTTTCTAGGGGGCGCTATTGAGCCATTTTGGCACGCACCGGTCCTGATGTGTGTGGCGATTTTCATGCATTTTCGTGTATGTTTAGGGCGTCAGAAATGCCGATTTCCCGGCCGATGAATAAAGAAAAAATAATAATTCCTAGGGTTTCAATAGGTTCCTCGTACCACTTTGTGGTGCTCGGACCCTAATAATAATAATTCCTAGGGATTCAATAGGTTCCTCGTACCACTTCATGGTGCTCGGACCATAATAATAATAATTCCTAGGGTTTCAATAGGTTCCTCGTACCACTTCGTGGTGCTCGGACCCTAATAATAATAATTCCTAGGGTTTCAATAGGTTCCTCATACCACTTTGTGGTGCTCGGACCCTAATAATAATAATTCCTAGGGATTCAATAGGTTCCTCGTACCACTTCATGGTGCTCGGACCATAATAATAATAATTCCTAGGGTTTCAATAGGTTGGCTAATAAAAAGCAGATTTCAGCCACATGGGTGGATGGACTATAGATAGACTATAGATTGATTGATAGGTTGTTAATCCTGAGAGAAATTCAAAGTATTCAGCAGCTTACATACATCATAATTAACAAAAAGACAAAACAGGGATGTTAGTAACATTACAGGTTAGTATAAACTCTGAAAAACACTTCTAATTTTAGCTTCTATAGAAATGCTAAATATATGAAATGTCAAACAATATTTACACCTTTCAAGACACGGAGATTTAAAGTGATTTGCAGGTAGTAAGACAACAGTTGTATTAATCTACATGAGGTGCACAGACGTTCTACGATCACATTAGATCAGTTCTACTGTGGTCAAGACTGAGACCTCCTGACCCCTCAGTGATGAGTTCTACAGTCTGATGGGGACCAAAGAGTTCCTGTTGGTGGAGCAGGTCAGAGACAGCAGCCTGGAGCTGAACACTCCTCTGATCACAGTCCTGTTGTCCAGGATGGAGTGGATCTTCTACCAGAGTCCAGCTCTGTCCCACCACTGGACCAGCTGTCCTCACCAGTCTGTCCCTCGTTTCAGTGCTCCCTCCCCAACAAGCTACAGCTTGAAGAGAACACTGGACACGGCAGACTGGTAGAACATCAGCAGCAGGTCCTTCCAGATGTTCAAGGACCCCGGTCTCCTCAGGAAGTACAGACAACTCTGTCCTTTCCTGTAGATGCTGTCCGTGGTGTCTCACCAGTCCAGTTTGTTGTCCAGCTGCCGTCCCGGGTACTGATATGTCCTGAACACCTCCACGTCCGTGACCCTGGTGGAAACGAGCTGGAGATGGGGTCTGTTCCTCCTGAAGTCCACCACCATCTCCTTGGTCCTGGAGGTGTTCAGCTGCAGGTAGTTTGAGCTCCACCATCCCAAGAAGTCCTCCACCAGGCCCCTGTCCTGGACGTGTTGAACCTGGTGTTGAAGAAGCTGCTCCAGGATCTTCATGACATCAGATCCACTGTTCTGAAGTCCTCTGGCTGGCTGGGTGTGGTTTCTTACTGGAAGAAGATGATGAACCTGTGGACGTTTGTTCTGATTGAACTTTGCTTCTCTGCAGGTTTCCAGAGCAACCACCAGAACCAGCCTGCATCAGGACCTCCATCAGAACCTTCATCTGGACCTCCATCAGAACCTCCTCCCCAGAACCAACCCACCATGACCCCCCAGCCACCAGAACACTCCATCAAACCCAGGATGAGCGTCTTCAGGAAGTTCTTCACCAAGAAGTAGATTAGCACTCAGCATCCTTCACAATAAAAGTCCAATAATCACATTTTAGAAATAAAGTGCTTCAAACAGAAAGCCTTAAAGAGAAATGAGACGAGAGAAGAGTTTGGATAAAAACTCACGTTTCAGTCTTTTTATCTTCTGGTTCCTTTTTAATCTGAAGTTCTGCAGCTCTGAGGAACAAGAACATCATGAAGAACGAGAGAGAAGTCAGGAAAACATTAAAATTCTTCTCCAGATATTACAGATATTTAACTTTTTACAGCTTCTACAGGAGATAAAAGGTTTGAAATAATCAGAGATAAAGAAATATTTCTGAAATAAAATAGCAGAAATAAAGACAAATGATTCATATTCTGAGATAAATGTTGAATTTATTCAATTATAATTTAAAGACAGAAAAACAATAGAAAACTAATCACATTTATATTTTTGTTAATTAAATCTTTACTTGTTGCCAAAGTTCTGTCTCATTATTCGCCCCGATTTGTTTCATGTATTTTTTAGTCTTTTAAAATCCAGACATGATTTGATTAAATATTTTTTTCAGTTTGTTGAATTTTCCCCACATTCGGTGTAATTAAAGGAAAAGTTGAAAATCTGATGTTTGTTTCTGTTTTTAAACTGTGTAGCTGATAAATGTTGTTAATTTTGGAGATTTTCTTTAAAAGAGAAACCAAATAATTAAAATTAAAAGTGGAAATCTGGATAAAAATATCAAAATAATAAGACCTCCAGGTCAGAATCAGGACATAAAAATCATAAATAATTATAGAAAATCTGAATTTTGTCTTCAAACTTGAAAATAAAAGGTTTGCAAATATGAGATAAAGAAATGATGTTTTTTTTTTTTTTCCAGTTTCTGGAGTCATTTTCCAGGTTTTCTCCTTCCATAGAGCGTCTCTCTGATCCTGTGGTGCTTTTTGGTGCTCTTTGGGTTAAATTCTCTAATAGTTTCATATTTCATCACATTCAGTCAGTTTTGGTTTTCTTTGGGTTAAATCCTCTCTAATCGTTTTACATTTTCCACATTCAGTCAGTTTTTGGTCCAGATGATGTTTATATGAGCTGTAATGAGGAGCTGATCTGAGAACAGTTGTTCTGTGTGACTCCGTCTCTCCTCCTTTTTAAACCGTATGATCGACAGTGACTCAGTTCAGGCAGAAAACAGTTTTTCTAAAAGAATCTTTCTCTTCATGAATCCAAACATCTTCAGACTCTTCGGCTTTCATTCGATCAATACGGATCATTAGCAGGATTAAAACGCTTCAAGTGTCTGAGAGGCATTCAGGAAACCTGCGACATCTCCACTCCTTCGTCTGCTGAACCTCAGGACCGACTTATTGATTGTATTGATTCCTGACCACATTTACAGGTTTTATTAATCATATATTTCATCATCCTGAACTTATTTCTTCCTTTCACTGGAGTCTGGTGGAGTTCTGACATCAGAGTATTGATTAATGGATCTGTGACTGAATGTTGATCAGTTCTGAGGTCACCGAGAGGCTGATCAGAGCTGCAGGAGAATCAATCAGTCTGATCAGCTGACTGTTTATTAGTGATCAGAGTTCTACTTTCATGCTGGGAATATTTCCATAGGGGTGGGTCCAGATTTATCACTTTTTAATGGACTTTTTCAGAACTTCATCAGTCCAGCAGACAGACACGTGACATTTTAGGAGGAAAAACATCTGAGCTCTGAGAAAAACTGCAACAAAGATGACAAAAAAAAAGCTGGAAAATTACCATAAAAAGAAACCAAATCACCAGCTAAGGGCCAAACTTACCACAGCGAAATATAAAATCAGCACAAAAGGACCAAAAATCACTAGAAAAAGAGGTGAATATACCCCAAAAAGATACAAAATCTCCACCAAAAGATGCAAAATGACCAAAAAGAATCTTCTGATTGACTCAATATTTTCGATATTTATGGTTTTTTTAAAAATTATTTTTAGTATTTTAAAGATATTTGCCTGATTATTTTTCAACATTTTCTTCAGATTTGTTTTAGATTTTGTTCTTCGTTTTACAATTTATTAATAAATTAATTTTTATTTCTGATTATTTCTTCCTATTTGTGGTGATTTTTTTTGTTACACTTTTTTTCATTTTTATTGTTTAATATTTTTGTAAATATTTTTGGTGTGTTTATTTTTTATTGCTTTTGTTTTTCTATTTTAATCAGACTATTTGGTCAATTAGTTAAAATGTTATGGCTTGTGTTGACATTTTTGATATTTGTAGGTTTTTTAATATTTTAGGAATATTTTCCTGATTATTTTTGAACATTTTCTTGAGTTTTTTTTCAGCTTTTGTTCTTTGTTTCACAATTTATTAATAAATGTCAAACTTTTTTTGATACATTGATTATTTTTGATGTTTTGTTCATATTTGTGGTGATTTATTTTTGACATTTTACACTTTTTTTGCTTTTTGGAGAATTTTATAATAATTTCTCAGATTTTAGAAATAGCTGGTGATTTTTTTTTTTTTTTTTTTTTTTTTGGTGTATATTTTTTATTGTGATCCAGAAATCTTTTTTTTTTTAAATTCTATTCTGAAGGTTTCTGAGGAATTTTGATTTTTCTCCAACAGTCTAATTTATAGATCATCTAATGAGAATAAAGTCTGTTAATATTTTATAATTTATTGAGATAAAAACTAAAACTTGTTGCAGAAACATTGGACTGAGAGGAATAAAAAGTGAAACAAGAACATTTCCGGTGTATAAATGAAATCCAGTCAGCCTCATTGATCACATTAAACCTCATTAAGTCGTTTAATCTTCCCGGTAAATCGCCGGTAACCTGAGGGAAGTTTCTCCGGTAAACTCGGTTCTTCTCTCTCCGGTTCGCTGCAGTTCCTCCGTTCGGCCTCACGGTGTCGCTGTCGGTGCATTAATGATCTTCCGGTGAAGCTGCGGCCTCCGACCGGCAGATCCTGCGGTTTCTCCGGTTCCGTTAATCTGAGGCTTCAAACCGACGGAAGGTTAAATCTGCAGATCGGATGGAGGAGGTTTTTATTTTATTTCTCCTGAAGCTCTAAAACCAGTTTCTGATCCTGAAGATCAACATTTAAAACGAAACTTGAACTGAAACCAACTAAAAGTTCACAAAGAAATCAGTTTTATTCTGTAAATTATTGAAATATTTATGTTTTATTTTCAGATTTTTGAATTAAAATCTTCTTAAAAGCATAAAAACTGTTTGAATTAAAACTGTTTCTATATTTATGAGAACATTTCAGTGGGAAAAAAATTGTTTTCGGTTCAGAAATTAGATTAAAACAACAAAACAAACATTAATAACCTGATCTGATGGAACCAGAAGCTCCAGAACTTTATTTCATCTCCTTAAAGAACCAAAAGAACCCAGTTATAGGAACTCAGAGGACCTGTTTCTGTTCATTTGGAGAACGTTTTTTATTATAAATCCTCTTTAAAGTTAATTTAAGGCTCTAAAATCCTGTTTATAGCAGAAAACCCAATAAAAGCTGCAGGAACGAGTTTTATAAGAACCAAAAATGTTCTCAAATATATAAAAACGTGTGAATTAAATCAGTTTTTTATATTTTTGAGAACATTTCTTGTTAATTAAAAAAAATTAATTCAGAAAAATACTATTTAGACCTAAAACGTGAGAGTAAATGTAATATTTTAAACTTAATTTTAAACTTCTGAAATCAACAGAGAACCTCTAGAACCAAACAGGAAAAGAACCTTTTAATCATAAATAAACCTCTAAAGAGCCCTGGAAATGTTTTTTTAAAATAATAACTTCTAGAACCAAAACGTTCTCAAGTGTGTGAATTAAATCAGTTTTTATACTTTCGTGATAGCATTTCTAATTAAATAATAAAAAAATAAAGGCAGAAAAATAATATTTGGACCTAAAACAATGCGGAAGGAACCATTAATAATCAATAAACCGATAAGGAACCCACAGGAGAACCTCTGAAGAATCCTGGAAATGTTTTATCAGAATCCTAGAACCAAAATGTTCCCAAAAACATTTAAAAGCAGCTTTAATTCATCTAGAAATGGAGTAAAATAAAGATGTTTTAATTAAAAAAAAAAAAAAAAACCTCATCCACAATTAAAATAAAGACACAAAACAGGAAATCAAATTCATATTTAATTAAATTATTATTTTATCTTGGAGTCTTCAGTTAAATTCGGTTATTTTTGCACATTTTCTGTTTAAACTGAATGTTCCTTTAATTCTGAACGTTTTCTGTTTTGAATCGAAGCTTTAAATTCCGATTTCAGCTTCAGTTTGAATCAAAAGCTTCCCGAGCTGCAGATTCTCTTCATTCTTTTTTCTTTTCTTTCTTTGTGAGCTGCAGCTCGGTTTGATTCTGGCCTCAACATTCAGCTCACGGAGACAGAAAACAGAGGAACAGAAAAGCAGCAGGAGCTCCGAGACACGAACCAGTTTAACCAGTTTAGTTCCCCAGACTGGAGACTGGAAGCAGCTTTTCTCCACCAGTCAGCTGCAAAAACACGGGAAAAACACAGAAAAAAACTCAAAAAAATACAGAAATAACGCAAAAACACAGAAACAAACACAGAAAACACCGCAAAAGCACAGAAAACAGCGCAGAAAACACCGCAAAAATACAAAGAATCACAGAATAAAAAATGACATCAAATGCAGTAAAATAAAGATTTCGAGCCAGTTGAGCGCTTTTTTCTCATTAAATTAATTAAAATTTAAGATTTCTGCGATTAAAATCACATAAATTAAAAATGTGGCAAAAATGATTTTTTAAAAAATGTTTTTTTCTGAAAAGATTTAAAATCCATAAAATACAGGATAAAATAAAAATAATCTCGAGTTTCTTCATCACTTTACCACCGAAAACTCTCCGATATTTAAACAGAAAACTCTAAATGATCTTTATTTTTAATATATTTTTAATTAAAGGCTGCAGATTAAGCTTAAAATGAATTTCCTCTTTAAGTAAACTTCACCAAAAAAAAGACTCTTAAAGGCGATTTTAGCCAAAATAAAATAATTTTTTTTAATAAAGTGGCACCAATATACTGAAAACATTCACAAATAATCAGATTCTTGTGTAAAAAAATTTTAAAAATTTAAAGATTTAATTTAAAACATTAAGATTTAAACAAACTGACTCCAGATCAGTTTAATATTAAACAATTTTCCAGGTTTTAATCTTTGTTTTGTGTTTAATTAAATAAAATCTGTCAGAAGTTTGTTTTGAATCTTTTTATCAGATAAATCTGTGGTTCTGGTGTTTGTTTTTAAACCACAAAGATTTGAAGAACAGAGGAACATAGAACCTTCAGTCTGCTGCACTTCCGCTTCCTGCCGCCGGGGGGCGACGTCAGTCCTCCGACAGAAACACTGAGGTTCTCTGAAGTTCTCATGTAAAAACCCAACAGAACGATCTGCAGACCGACCTTCCTGCTACTTCCTGTTCTATGTTCAGTTTAAGGAACCTTCAGGGTTCATTCAGGCCTGGGTTCCACCTCAGAACAGGTCAAAGGTCACGGGTTCTCTGGCTGGAGAACTTGTTAGAACAAAATAATAAAGATGCCTTTAATACCCCCTTAATCCCTATAACCACTAAGAGCCCCCTCAGGGCAACTGGAACCTTCAGGAACGTCTTAATAACCCAACAACCCCCAAAGAATCCCTGAAACACCCTTAATAACGTCTACAGAGCCCTTTAGGAACCTCATTAGAACCCAACCCCCCCTCAACGAATCCCTGAAACCCCTTTCATAATGTCTACAAAACCCTGTAGGAACCCTGTTAGAACACCCAAAACCCCCAAAGAATCCTTGAAACACCTTCAATAACATCTACAGAACCCCTTAGGAACCCTATCGGAACACACAAGACCCCCAAAGAATCCCTAAAGTATCCTAAATAACGTCTGGAGCCCTTTAGGAACCCCATTAGAACCCAAACTCCCTAAAGAATCCCTAAATTATCCTCAATAACGTCTACAATAACGTCTACAGAACCCTTTAGGAATCCCATTAGAACCCAAACCCCCCAAAGAAATCTCTGAAACACCCTTAACATCAGCAGAACCCTTTAGGAACCCTATTAAAACCCAACACCCCCCAAAGAATCCCTAAAGTGTCCTAAATAATGTCTACAGAACCCTTTAGGAACCCTATTAGAGCCCAAACCCCCAAAGAATCCCTAAAGTATCCTAAATAACATCTACAGAACCTTTAGGAACCCATTAGAACACCTATACCCCCAAAGGATCCCTGAAACACCCTTAATATCATCTACAGAACCCTATTAGAACCCAAACCTCTCAATAATCCTCCACTGAGAATAAATAAAAGCCTTTAAATGTCTCAAAACATCTTTAGAGCTTCTGGAACCTCATTAAGAACCACAAATCTCCAGGAACCCATTTAAGATCTCCTCATTAGCAAATAAAATTGCTCTTTGAAATGTCCTGGGACCAATAAAAACCTTTAGGAACAAACAAGAACCACCTTAATATCCTGAAACTCTATAATAATGTCTTAAATTCCCTCAGTAGGATCCAGTGGGACTTCCTTCAAAGCCCAAGGAGAACCCTTAAGAACTCCTAGAGAACTCCTGTAATCACCCCTTCTGGTCAACTAGAACCTCCAGGAACCCTTTAGGACCAACAAACTCCCTTCTTTAAGCCCCATTAAATGCATCCCGATAACTCCAGAACTCTTAGTTTTGAAACTCGTTTAGAACTCCTAGAACCTCTTGAAGAACCACTTAATGACCGTGAAGTCACATTTCTGTTCCTTCAGAAGCCCTGGAACTTCCTTAGACCACTTTGACCCCACTTAACAGCAAATGAGATCCTAAAACCTCGTTAAGAACCCAAAGTATGGCAAATATGGCTACTAGAACCTATTTATGAACATATTTATCAACCTATAGACCTCATGAGGAAAATCAAGTCTTTACTAAAGCTCCCGAATTCAACTTAAGAACTGCTGAAACCTCTTCAGAACTTCTAGAACCCAATAGAAAACTCCTTCAAATTCTTGACAAACCCTTAAATGATTGATGAACACCTTTAGATCCTTCAAAAAGTTCTAGAACTTCCTTACACCTTGCAGATCCTTTTTATTAGCTCCAACGAACACCCATAAAACATCTTCAAGAACCTAAAGAACCCTAAGAAGGCTGTTGAAACCCATGTATAAACAACAAAAACAACGTTGAGAACCCATTAAGAAGCTCTCAGGCTTGATTAAAACTCCTGGATTCAACTTAACAACCACTGGAACCTTTGCAGAACTTATAGAAAACCATAAAAAAAACCTTGTTAAGCTATTGACAAACCCCTAAATTACCGATGAACATCTTTAGATCCTTCAAAAAGCTCTAGAACTTCCTTAAACATCTTGGATCCTTAGAAATGAAAACCAAAACACCTCAAACCTGCCAAACATGAAGGTTCTTGCAGTCTTTAAGCAGGTTTGTTGGGTTCTCCAGAGTTCTAAGTTCTTATGACTGAGTTCTAGTGGTCTTTATGGTGTTCTTCTGGTTCTTCACGATGTTTCAGGATCTTCTTTGGAGTCAACAAAAAGGATCCAAGAGGTTTAAGGAAGTTCTAGAGCTTTTTGAGGGAGCTAAAGGTGTTCATCGGTCATTTAGGGGTTTGTCGAGATGTTTTCTGTCAGGTTCCAGAAGTTCTGAAGAGATTTCAGTGGTTCTTAAGTTGAATCCCTGGGTTGTTCAGTATGTTCCTGTTGTTTTTAAAAGAGTTTCAGCAGCGTTTCTAGGGTTCTTTAGGTTCCTTAAGATGTTTCAGGATCTTCTTTGGAGCTAATAAATGGATCTACGAGGTTTAAGGAAGTTTTGTAGCTTTTTGAAGGAGCTGAAGGTGCAGTTTGACTCTAAGGGGTGCCTCAGGAGCTTCAGAACAGTTGTTGGGGTTCTAGAGGTTCTAAACTGGTTTCAGTAGCTCTTAAGTTGAATCCAGGAGTTTCAGTGAAGCTGGAGATCTTCCTCATGAGGTTGTTCCATATGTTCCTGTTGTTCAGAAATGAGTTTCAGCAGCGTTTCTAAAGTTCTTTGGGTTCTTTTGTTCTCTAAACTGAGTCTGGTTTCGACCAACAAAAGAGACATTCAGTCTCTCCGATGGTTCACGCTGCAGATTTGTGTGTTTAAGTTGTTTTAAAATGTTTGGTTGTATTTAAGGTCTGGGTTGTTGCTCTGTGTTTTTCTGGTTCTTCTGGCTGCAGATCTGATGTTCTTGTGTTTTTTTATTTTCAATCGTCAGCTCATAAACTGATAAATCGCAGAGAAAATAAATGGAGTCTGGTGCGGTTTAGTCAGCGCTGAAATACAGGAAAGATTCAATGGAGTCTGGTTTGTTTTGATTCAAACATCTTCATGTTTTTGTTGTTTTTAGACTGAGAAGAAATGAATAATTTTCTGTTGTCAGTCGGCCTGTTTTCCTTCCTGCTGCAGGTTTGAGTCTTTCTGTAGTTTGTCAGTGAATTTATTCATCAGAAAGCTTCTCGGGTTTGATTTTTAATCCTAGATTTGTGTTGCTCAAACAAGAGATGAGAATGAAACTCTAAAATTCAAGAAAAAGTAAATGGAGTCTGGTTTGGTTTGACCATGACGTCCACTTGATGTTTGGATAAAGATTCAACTTCCTGTCGGCTCCTCACTGTAAATTTATCTGTTTATGTTGTGTTTTACAACCCAGAAGAAGATAAACTCAGTCATTTCATCTTTTTTATCTCGTTAAATTCAAATTAAATGAACTGAGTTGGACTTAATGTTCAGAGTGAAGCTCTAAAATTCAGAGAAAAGTGAATGGAGGCTGGTTTGGATCTATTGGAACGTCTGCACATTTGTTTATCAAGTTGAGTTTTAAAATACAGAAAAAGCTGAACTGAGTCTGGTTTGGTGTTTTTGAAGTCTAATTAGTCAATCAGTCTGTTTCTGCTGCAGATCTGAATATTTGTTTGGTTTGATTTCAGGTTTTTGTTGTTTCTATCTACGAACATAATAGTAAGCCTTTAAATTCCAGATAAAATGAATGGAGTCAGGCTTGAAATTAATTTCTGAGATTTTAGCTGCTGAGAGTGAAGCTCTAAAATGAATTTAAAAAATGAACGGAGGCTGGTTTGATTTGATTGAGCGTCCGGTTATTCAAATCTTACCCTTCATTTTGCACATTTGTGTGTTTAAGTTGAGTTTTAAAATGTAGAAGAAGACTGAACAGAGTCTGAATTTATTTAGAAGTCTCAGTAGTTAATCAGCCTTTCTGTCATCATTTGCACTGAACATTGTGACTATTTATGAGGTTTGAGTTGAAGTTTTAGCGGATTTTGTACTGCTATAATTCTAGTGTCATTTATCAGACTCTTGCATCCAGAACAACCTCTGTCTGAGAGCAGATCCACCAGCTCGGATCTGTTGAGGAGAAAACAACCTGATAAGATCCATAAAACCGCTGCTCTTGTGTGTATTTTTTAAAATTTCATTTAAAATAACCGCGTCAGGTTCAGTTTGTTTTTGGATACATTTTAGCTTCTAACATTCATTAAGGATGCTTCGGTTTGAGTCTCTGAGTTTTTTTGTCTTCAGAAACTGTAGATTTAAGACTTTTTGTTTCTGCACATTTTCTTCTCTCTTCTTTTCCAAACAGCCTCAGAATCTTCCTCCATCCACCTGCTGCTGAATCCCGTCACACGTTTCTCAGATCCTGAAGCTCAGACGCACAAAAGCAGCAGGTTTCTGTCTGATGGAGGTTTTTCCTGCAGCTCCTCCTCCTCCTCCTCCTCTTCTTCTTCCTCCTCCTCTTCTTCTTCTTCCTCCTCTTCTTCTTCCTCCTCCTCTTCTTCTTCTTCCTCCTCTTCTTCTTCCTCCTCTTCTTCTTCTTCCTCCTCCTCTTCTTCCTCCTCCTCAGGTCTGTTTGGATGCTGCAGAGTCTCGCAGCCCGACAGACACAAGCAGGAATTTACCTCAACACGTTCAGACACAAACACGGAAACGCGGAGCGGCACGTCGGTCCAGACTCACATCCGCAGCTTCCCGAGCAAAAACAACAACAACAGTAAACAACCAGTATGTTCGGTTCACCGGGAGTCACCGGGGAGCCGCAAAACAAACAACCTAAAGCTCGACCAGCCTGCAGCAGCGTGACGCACGGAACCGACTCTCTCCAAATACGTTCGCTTTTACGCACCAAAAAAAGAGAAAAACTCACGGAGAGCTGCGACGTTTCTGCTGCCGAGGAGCTTCTGAGCAACAAACTGAACACCCCCCCCCCCCCCCCCCCCCCAGCATTAATAATAATTAAATGCATATCTAACAGCAGCTGAATAAGTGATAAAAGCTCCAGAAAACCCAAACCGGAAGACGGAGCCGTCTGCAGGCAGCTTAGTGATAATAATAAAAATAAAATATAAAAGGCACTTTTTAAAAATGATTTTTAGAAGAAAATATGGCATAAATCTACTTTAATGTAATCGAATGAACTAAATCTTCATATAGGATTCTGTAAAAGCATTTTAAAATAAGAAAACAAACGTGAAATAGTTGATTTAATCTGATATTTTCTGTTTATTTGACCTCAATGACGAGTCCAAAGCTTCACAAAATAAATTAAATCAGGCGGTATGTGATCAATTTCAGCCTCATTTCAACATTTAAACCCAGTTTTTATGAATTAATTTATCAATCAGTTTATGAATCTGTGGTCAGCAGCGACCAGGAGCCACTTTTACTCTCCACCGGTTCCTGGTCGCTGCTCCGGTGCTTCAAAGCGGCTCCGCTGAAACCTGAGGAAATGTTTCTGGAGCATTTTCTCACTTCTGCGCTGCGGGTTGCGCGTTTTTTGGGTTTTTTTTTTTTTTTTGTTTTGTTTTATTTTTGTTCTTTTGGATCAGCTGTTTTTCCTTCTACTTGATGTCAAAGAATAAAAATCTGACAGCGAGTCTCTCATTCCACCTTAAACGTGTTAAATCAGCTGTCTGCCCGGATTCGTCTCCGTTAAACCGTTTAAGGTGGAATGACGTCCCGAGAATTCACACCTTTGTGTTTGTAGGTGACTCCACAACAGAATATATTTCATATTTACCCTCAGATGAAGTAAAACCCTCCGTGTTTTTTATTTTATTTTTTACGCATTAAATCCTCTAATATTAGCTCTTTACTCCTGGTGAGTCAGAAACGAAGCTGCCTGAGCAGCGCAGCAGTTGTAGAAAATATCTGCATGAATGAAATAAACTTGATAAAGAAGATTTTTCTGAATTTCAGCAACAGTACAACAGTCTGATTCGTGCTGGATTTTGGCTTTTTGTGGAGACAGAAGCTGCAGGAAACTTTCACACAGCAGAGAAACATCCAGCTGAAGTAAATAATAAACCCGGGGATGTTTTAATGTTTATTAGTATTTTATTTAATAGAAATAAGTGAAAATTCAGAGCATTTCTATTTATTTTCGCAGCTTTGGAGCCACTTTCAGTTTGGCCTTAAATCTGAATCCACTGAGTGTAAATGCAATAAAATGAAACCCACAGATCAGCCTGTAAAACGCGCAGCAGTGTCTTTATTTTTATTTTTAAATGTGTAAATAAAATAAAATCTCATCTCAGGTTTTAGTTTTTAAGAACCTCAGATTTCAATAAAAACGTGTTTAGTGGCTTCAGATCGACGACGCTCAGTTTGAACTAAACGTGTTGAAGCTTTCAGATGTTTTATTTAAATAAAAGTGAAATAAATCCAACTGGAATCATCATTGAAATTATTTTATTAACAGCTTTTGTTTCCAGTGAAAATAATCTGTTGGTGACTTTTGCTTTTAGTTGTTCGTCTTTTTCCAGTTTTCGTGCCCCGGCTCGGCTCGGCTCGGTTCACTTTGTGCTGCTGCTAAATTCTGCTCCTCCGGGAGGAAAGTAAAACCTCGGCTCGAACCCTCCTGGAAGCTCCGCCGACACGGCTCCCTGTTTTTACGCCTCTCCGGTGCGTCTTTTTACGCACGGAGCCGCGGCTCGTCTCCGGCACGAGAATCACCTCCGCGTGTCCCGGCCGTGTCCGCGTGCCCTCCGGATCGCCTCTGCTCTGTTTATTTTCCTGTGCACCGGGATGTAAACAGTTTTGGAGACGCCGAAGGGGCAAATATTTGAATCGGAGGAGTGTAAATACTCGGAGCGGCGGGGATTTGGGTTTACGCATGCACGGTGTGTGTTTTCCAGCTCCGGTTCTTTGGTGGAGGTGGAGGTGGCGGTGGTGGTGGTGGTGGTGGTGGGGGGGTGGGGGGGGGTGGGGGGAGTCTGAGGGAGGAGGGGGGAGGCAGAGTGTTGATAGGGGTGAGTGTGTGCACGCTGCAAAAAGTGTAGAGACACCTGGGCGTGAGAAGAGGCTCCAAAAGTCTCATTTCACCTCCAAAAAATGCGTAAAAACAAAAACTCACGAAGGAAACATTTTTAGTTTCTGATCCGTTTTATTTTTATTTTACAAGTCTGTGGTTTGTTTTTCCAGATTGGTCTAAATTAAGATTTGGAGGCTTCAGTTTTAGGAACTAGAATTCACCCAAACTCCTAAATCAAACCGTTTGGACCCATCGCGCTGCTGCGGATGTTTTCTGTCAGATTCTCTCATTTCTTTAGACCTGGTTCTGGTTCCGGTTCCGGTTCTGGTTCTGAGCCTTCAGCAGACCGACTCTCTCCCGGAGGTGTGGGCATCTTTTGCAGCGTGCTCGGCATTGGTGGATGTGTGTGTTTCCCTGTGCGTCATGATTGGCTGAAAGCGCGGAGGACGCCTTAATATTTAATCCTAATGTTCCCCTGGTTGGCTGAGGACTGGAAAGGTCCAACCAATGTTTTTGAGTTGCTTTAGTGGCTGCGGCTCCCTAATTAATTGCAGCTATCTGTCTCCTATCGATGTGTGTGTACATGTGTGTTGTGTGTGTGTGTGTTTCCTTTTTTCTCCCCAAACCGAACATGAAATAGTTTGTTGGGCTATACTTTCTTTCTTCCTATCCATCCCCCCTTCCTTCCTTCCCGTCCTGGTTCGCAGCAGAGACAGGACAGATTGAAGCCCAGCTGTGTTCATCGCTTTTGCTCGTTGCCATTTTCCCCCCTCATTGCCCGGTGATGTTGGATATGGGAGAGCGCAAAGAGGTGAAAATGATTCCTAAATCGTCGTTCAGTATAAACAGTTTGGTGCCCGAGGCCGTGCAAAGCGACAACAACAACAACCAGCAGAACCAGCACCACCACCAGAACCACCACCACCACCACCACCACCACCAGAACCACCTCCACCGGCCCGGCGGCGCCGACGAAGCCGAGCAGAAGGCGCCTCTCCCGCCCGCGCAGCCGGACGCCAAAGCGGAGCCGAAGAGCGAGTCTCCGAGTCAGGAGAGCTGCCCGGAGGAGAAGGACAAGCAGGAGGACAAGAAGGACGGCAAGGAGGCGGACGGCGGCTCCGGAGGGAAGGACGGAGAGAAGAAGAGCGGCAAGTACGAGAAGCCTCCGTTCAGCTACAACGCGCTGATCATGATGGCCATCCGGCAGAGCCCCGAGAAGAGGCTGACGCTCAACGGCATCTACGAGTTCATCATGAAGAACTTCCCGTACTACCGGGAGAACAAGCAGGGCTGGCAGAACTCCATCCGACACAACCTCAGCCTCAATAAGTGCTTCGTCAAGGTGCCGCGGCACTACGACGACCCGGGGAAGGGCAACTACTGGATGCTGGACCCCAGCAGCGACGACGTCTTCATCGGCGGCACCACCGGGAAGCTGCGGCGGCGCTCCACCACGTCCCGGGCCAAGCTGGCCTTCAAGCGCGGCGCCCGGCTGACCTCCGGCCTGACCTTCATGGACCGGGCCGGGTCCCTGTACTGGCCCATGTCCCCCTTCCTGTCGCTGCACCACCCGCGGGCCGGCGGAGCGCTGGGCTACAACGGCACGTCGTCGGGCTACCCGGCCCACCCCATGTCCTACAGCACGATGCTGACCCAGAACATGAGCAGCAACCACTCGTCGTTCCCGTCCTCCAACGGGCTGAGCATGGACCGGCTGGTCGGCGGGGATCTGCCCTACGCCACGCACCACCTGACGGCGGCGGCCCTGGCGGCCTCGGCGGTGCCCTGCGGCCTCTCCGTGCCCTGCTCCGGGGCCACCTACTCCCTGAACCCGTGCTCGGTGAACCTGCTGGCCGGACAGACCAGCTACTTTTTCCCCCACGTCCCGCACCCGTCCATGAGCACGCAGGGCGGCGGCGGCGGCGGCTCCCTGCAGGCCGCCCGGGCTTCGGCCTCCAACTCCCCGCAGGCTCCGTCCTCCTCCGCGCTGCCCTGTGACTCTCTGAGGCCGGCGCTGTCCGGCTCTCTGCCCGCCTTCTCCTCGGGACTGTCCGGGGGTTTATCTGACTATTTTACGCACCAGAACCAGGGTTCGACCTCCAACCCGCTCATACACTAACACCCCCAGAACCTCACCCTCCACCCCCCTCTCCCCCTCACCGCCCCCCCCATCCTCAGCCCAGAGACTGGAGCTGTAAGTTGAACATTTCACGGTGAACATTTACATGTAAAAAGTGACAGAATTATTATAAAACTACCGACTATAGAATAAAGAGGAGAGACTAAAAGCTGCAAAACAAAAGAGAGCAGCAGAGAGAAAGAGACAGAAAGCAGCCCTGAAGTTCCCAGGTATTTTTTAATCTTCTTCTTCTTTCTGGCTTCTTTCTGTGTACATACCGTCTGTGTTTGTCTGGAACTTCCTGTCAGTCAGCGACGTGCAATGTGAGAAAAACGGAGACGAGAGCGGATTCTTCTGTTGTGTTCTTGTCGGAGGAGGCATTACTTTTAGAGAATGTGTATTTAAAATAGTTTGGTCTAATTTTGAGATTTAAAAAAGCTAAAATAATAATAATAATCCTATGTCTACTAGCCGCATGTCTGCAGTATTATCAGGTCTCATGCGGGTCGGAGGAACGGCGGAGAGTTGATTTTATTTTATTTTACGGAATTGAAACACTAATTTTTTTTTTAAAATTTTATTTTCTATACAGCGAATGTGTTTTTTTAAAAGCGACTCTGCTAAAAGCTCCAAGTCTCCTGAGGCTGTTTCTCATCTTTCAATGTACTTTTTCTAGACCAAAGACTCGGTTTCTAGGAGTTGTAGTCAGTATTCCGAACCACGGCGAGCCTCCAGTCTGGAGCTCCTTCACTGCTGAAAATGTCCATTTAAACGAGATCTTATTGCACTTCTTTTGCAATCTCTTCATTTCCTTAAATTGGCGAGGACGTGAGCGCAGTCTGGTGAAGCAGTTGGAGGGATTTTTGCCTTAATTCGCCTCTTTTTTTCCTCATCTGTCAGAAGAGAAGCCGGCTTTCAGGCTGAATCGTGTCTCGTTTGCTCTCATGGATATTTTCCGCAGTGCCTCCTGTCCTGCTTCTCTCTCCGCTAAACACAGACGTTCACGATTCTCCTGCTTCTTTTGTTCTTTTGTATAATTATTAAAAAAAAAAAAAAAAAAAGAAGAAGAGAGAAAATGTCTATTTGTAATTTGGAGTTTTGCTTTTCTTTCTTTCTTTTTCTGTTGTAGAAAAGGAGGAACACTGTAAAAACCGTGTGTTTGACAGAAGAAAAGATGCCTCATTATCTAATCTACTTGGAATGATTGTCCTTTAATTGTCGTCGCTAAAAACAATTTTTCATGGTTGTGATACTATTGTGGTCTTATTCTTATTCCCGTGTTTGTCGCTTACAAAAGTTAAAAAAAGAGAAAAAAATGTTTTAATCATAAAAAAAAAAATAAAAGAATAGGTTACATTCATAACTAAAGCAAATCCTTTTGTCTTTTTTCCTCCTGTGTCGTCACTTTACCAACAGCTGCAACAAAAACAAACATAATCCACGTAGCTTTTATTTTTAAATGTTTCCAAATATTATTTTTTTAATTTTACAGCCGATTATTTTCCTTAAATTTGTGTTTTTCTCTATGAGCTTCTTCACTTTCAGACTTGAGCTGAGGTGATTTCTGCCTCCAGCTGCAGTAATCCTGCTGAGTTTCT
Organism: Amphiprion ocellaris; assembly: GCF_022539595.1. Lineage (NCBI taxonomy): Eukaryota > Metazoa > Chordata > Actinopteri > Pomacentridae > Amphiprion > Amphiprion ocellaris. Next base: position 32,537,213 of record NC_072785.1, on the reverse strand, counting down.
GCTGTTTTCTGCTGTTTGTGTCTCTCCTCCGTGTTTATGCGCAGACGGGCGCAGCGGCCCCTGTGCGTAAAGCTTTTACGCACGGAGATTTTACGCGCGTCTGTGTGGAAAAACTGTGTCAAATGATGCAACCAGAGGTCGCGTTCGGGCTGCTGGAGCCTGACTGAGTGTGTGAGGCGCTTTTTGTGCTGCTCGTTGTGACATTTTCTGCTTTTGAACAGTGAAATCTGAGGCGCTGCGGACTCAGAAATCCCCGCAAAAGTCCAGTTTGCGCTGATTTTAAGCGTCACGTGTTGATTTAACTCCGCACAGGAAGCAGATCTGTGTCACATTTCAGTCTCTGTGTGTGTTTTTGTGTTTTGTGAGCGACTGATTTGTTTATTTGAGTCACATTTGTTCCATAAATTCTCACATTTTGCATTTTTCCTTCAACTAAAGTCATATTTCGACGCTTGTGCCATTTTTGGTTTATTTGTTTTTACGCATCAAACCTGAAAAACGTTTCTTTATTTTGAGTTATTTAAAAATGCTAAATTTCTTTGAGTTTCTGTGTCGCTGCTGGAGTTTTTTTTTCCTGATTAAATGTGTGAAGAAGCCGAAGTTTCTCCTCAGATCGGCAGGATTTTTCCGTTTTCTTGGACTGGAGCCAAACGTTTGTGTCCAATCTGTCAGGTCCGCGGTGAGGAGACGTTCTGTCTTCATGTCTGGACTTTCTGCTGCTCAGAGTTTCAGCTTCTCTGCTTCTTATCTGACAGCTGAAACCTGAAAACAGCAGATTTTTCATCTCGTGTCTCCTGCTTCTGCTGCTCGTTCTCAGCTCGTTTAGTTTGATTCTTCAAACAGTAAAATCTCCTCAAACGTTATTTTTAGAGCTGCTTTTAGTTGAATTCTGAGGGTTTGTTCGTTTCATTCTTGTTGTTGTTGGATTTTGTTGTTTTCAGAGCAGAGAGGAATCATTTTCCTGCTCCTCCGCCTCTTCTGCTCGTGTTTTTGCTGCAGGTTTGTCGGGTTTATAGCTCATTCCGCGTCTTTCTTTCTGCACATTAACGCATTCTGGGCCGTTGAGACTTCAGTAGATCCACGTTCCGCATCAGACTCAACCGAAAACACGTTTAAATCTGCGGCTTCTTTCAAGAAAAGTGCGCCTGAACGCGGAGCCGCAGTTTGTTCCGCTCATCTGCGGCCTCAAGCTCGAAGCTCGTTTTGTTCCTGCAGCTCGTCCTTTATCTGATCCTCACATTATTCCTGCTTCTCTTCTTATTTCTGCTTCTTCGTGTTTTTGCAGAATCGCAGCTTCTTCCGGGTTTCAGGAGTTTGAATCTTCTGCAGCCTGAAGAAGAAAAACCAGTTTCTTGTTTTTTGTATTGGATAAAATGTGAATGTTTGTGCTGAGAAGCTTCAGTTTGTCCTATTCTAAGCTGAAATCTGCAGATGTTCAAGCTTCCGTTTCTGTGTTTAACTCGTGAACTCATCCTAGAGACGTTTTCTGTCTCCGTTGGTTGTCTCGGTTCAAATTTAATCCAGAATTTTAGGCGCAGCTTCACGTTTTCTCTCCGCGTTAAAACGACGAAGAAAGACTGAATTAATTTCAGTTTATTTGCGGTGTAATTTGAATTTATTTCTGGAGAAACTAGAACTCTGCGCTCCGTTTGTGGCCAGATATTCAGCAGTAAATTAAATCTGCGTGCTTGCAGATGATTACAAAAAGAAAACTGAAGAATTAGATTTTTTGGCATCAAATTCTAAAATCTGAAACGTAAAAAGCTAACAGTGTGAATTTAATTGGAGGATTTAAGAGTCCAGAGAAGCTCTAAACACATTTCTGGCTCCATGCGAGACCGTTCAGCATCTAAAGTTTCTATTTTATAAACATTTTTCATTGTTTTTTTTTAAAAATGTGATTAACATCTTTTTAAAAAAACGATATAACAAAAACAATAATAATAATAAAAACAATAATTTCTTTCTTTAAACTCTGATCTTAATTTTCCAGAAGCTGCTGCTGTAAAAACATCAGATTCTATAGAGAAAAGCTTTAAATGAGGCTGAATGTGTGAATTTAAATAACCTCAGAATAAATCAGAGCCGTTTATTTTCCACAGAAGCTCCGGATCCGTTTTATTATCAAAAAAACTGTATATTTAGATTTTTCTTTGCTCTAAAATATCAACTTTTCCAAACACGACGTGCTGCTGCTGCGTTTTAGTGGATTTAACAAACAGAAAACTGACAGGAAAGACTGAATATTTGGATTTTGGCTCTAAATTTAAACGTTTCTTGAAATAAATCAACATCATTCCTCAGATTTATGTTTTCATTTGTGATTCTGTCACTGATCGAAGCTTCAGCAGCGAAAAAAACTGACAATAAAATCAAATCTACACTCGTTTGTGTAAAAATGTTATACAGTATTACAATATATTATAGAATACTTCTAAAATAATGTATTACTGCTGGTTTAGATAATAATAAATTAATAAATATCCAGTTGAGCTTCTGTCTGATGAGGTCAAAGGTCAAACTGGATTTTATTCTTTTTTAAATTTATTTTTATTTTGAGTCTCAGTTTTTATTAAAACATCACAAATCCTGCTTTTGTCTGGACTTTATTTCTCAGAACAGACTCGGTTCTTCTGGTTCTGGATGCTGTGAAGCTGTTGTGGTGTTGTGTAGCAGCACAGTTACACACTGACGGTTGTTTATGGGGTTTATGTTTAGATTTTAAGCACAGAGACGCAGAGATAAAAAGACGCGTTTAGAGGAGCTAAAATCTGTTTTTTTTCTTCCTCAAATCATCCTCTAGTTGCTGCAGTTTGAGTTTTTCCTTCTTCTCTGGTTGTGGTTCTGGTTGTGGTCGGGCCGCGTCGGTTCTGCGGCTGCGCACTGACGGCGCCGTTCGTCTCCCGGTGCTGCTGCTGCTTGTTGCTGTTTTTGTTGTTGTTTGTTATTTTTGATGTTGTTTGTGTCCGGGCTCCGTCAGGTTCCCGTGATGCTCTGCGGTGAGTTTCTGATCCGTTTCTTTTCCTCCACAGTTTCATCATTTTAAGTTTTTCTGAAGGAAATGTTGAATATTTGGCTCCAGATTCCATTTTTAAACCTATTTAATGATTTTACTGATTGTTCAAACATCACAGCGGATCTAAAAACCAAACCAGAGATTTAATGGAGATAATTCTGTGATTTTTAGCTTCTGGTGGCAGAAAATTCAGAATATTTAAATTATTTTACACAACAGGTTTAGTTTTCATCAATATAACATTTATCTGAACTGATAAGAGGAAAACACTTGAAATAATTATTTAATATCTGAATTTTTGGCCCAAATTCTGATTTAATGTAATAACATTCCATTATTGTTGGTGTTTAAATCACATCTCTGGAGCATAAAGCAGGATTTTATTCGAGATATTTTGATGATTTTTAGCTTCTTGTGGCAGAAGACTCAGAATATTTACATTATTTTGAACAGCAGGTTTAGTTTTGGCTCCAGTTTCATCATTTTAATGTTTATCTGCTTTAACACGAAGAAAACATTCAAAGTAAATGTTTAATATCTGAATTTTTGGCTCAAATTCTGATTTGATATAATAATATTCCATTATTGTTGACATTTAAATCACATCTCTGGAGCATAAAGCAGGATTTTATTGGAGATGCTCAGCAGATTTTTAGCTTCTTGTGGCAGAAAACTCAGACTATTTAGATTTATTTCACACATATAACCTTTTCTGACCTCTTTTAAAGGAAACACTTGAAGGAAATGTTGAATATTTGGCTCCAGATCCCATTTTTAGAACCTATTTAATGATTTTACTGATGGATAGATCATCACAGTGGATCTAAAAACCAGACCAGGGATTAAATGGAGATATTTTGGTGATTTTTAGCTTCTTGTGGCAGAAAATCCAGAATATTTAGATTATGTTACACAGCAGGTTTAGCTTTGACACCAGTTTCATCATTTTAACGTTTCTCTGCTCTGACAAGAAGAAAACACTGTAGAGAAAATATTGAATGTTTACATTTTTGCCACCAAATGACACTTTTAAATAATAATTTCATGTTTTTGTTTATCTTCAAATATCCTAGTGGCCTCCAGAAAACAGAATTGTAGTTTTATTTGTGATATTTAACTCATTTTTAGCTTCTTGTGGCAGAAAATCCAGAATATTCAGATAAATTTTGCTTCCCAGTGTTTTAAACTTTGTGTTTTTGGCAGCAGGTGGACGGTTTGGACATTTTCTGCTCTAATATTAAATATTGCAGTTTTTTTTTGCACCAAATTCTATTTTAAATCAATAATTTTGTGCCACTGATGATTTTAAAATCCCTCCTCGGCCTCCAGGAACCCAAACAGAATATTAGAGGAAATATTCATCCTTGCTGCTGCAGATCGACTTTTACAGGTTTCCTTAAACAGAAAACAGATTTTTACACAAAAAACGTTCAGTTTATGGAATATTCTAGTATTTTTCCATCTTTAGAAGAGGAAATATTAAATATGAGGAATTCTGGTACCAAATTATTGAAATAATTATAATAATTTTATGTTATTTTCCATCTTAGAAACGATTCCACTGACCTCTGGAACAAAAGCAGAGTTTTACAGGAATATTTATCTAATTACTGCCTCTTATAGATTAATTTTCTGAATATTCTGAATATTTTCCACCTCGGCTCCTTAAAAGTCGTGTTAAAGCCTCAAAAACTCTGAATTTCTACTCTGAAACATTTATCTGCTCTGATTAGAAGAAAACATTTAAAGTAAATGTTTAATATTTGGGTTTTGGACTCAAATTCTGATTTAATATAATAATATTCCATTATTGCTGATGTTCAAATCACATCTCTGGAAAATATATCAGGATTTTAATTCAGACATTTAGCATATTTATAACTTCTTCTGGCAAAAAATTCAGAATATTTAGATTGTTTTTACACTATAGGGTTTTAAATGTTTGTTCAGAGACACAGAATTAGAGATTTTCAGGCCTGATAGCAAAAAAACCCACTAAAATTTAAATAAATAACATCAATAAACCCAAACCAGGTTCTGCTGGTTCTCCTCTAAGCTCTAAAGATTCACTTCAGTGAGAGAAACAACTAAAGATTCTGATTTTATTTCAATTCTGCCATGAAACAGGACTTTTTCTCTGAATTTTACGTTTTTACTGATTAACGTCTTTAAAAACGTCCTAAAACTCGAACAGAGGTTCAGTCGAGCCTCAGAAAAATCTAAAATTTTCAGCTCAGAATCTAAACGTTTTTATTTCCTGCTGGATTTCTGTCAGAAAAATATCAAATTATCAACATTTAAATAATAAATTCAGTCTGAAATCAATGTTTCTCTGATGGTCATAAAATCTGTGAAGGTTTTTAAAATGGCAGCAAACCAGAAAATGAAAAGGTTAATTGAATAATTCTGGTTTCTATAAATCTGAGGCTTCAGACATCAGAATAAATCAGATCAGAGCCGTTTGGTTTCATCAGATGATCCGGATCCACTTTAAAATGAATGTTTTGAAGATTTTGGCTCCAAAATGTGACGTTTAAACGACATTTTGTGATAAATCTGCATCTTAGTGGATTTTAAAACCTGACAAACAAAAAAAATTAAACAAAAGCGCTGAATATTTAGATTTATTTAGTGTTTAATGTGAAAACAATCAACACCAGGCCTCAAAATCTCTCATTTTCTTTGTGAATTTTGATTTTAAATGAGCCTCCGACAGCAAGAAAAAGATTTAAAAGAATTAAAGCAGTGATTTCTCATCATTTTTGTATCTTAAGCCCAAAGATTGTCTTTAAAACCCAACCTGAAGCAGACTTTTACTGGTTTTACTGCCTGACTTGTTTTTTTTTCACAGCTGGTTTCAAATTTCAGATGAAATCATCAACATGGAGCATTTATTTTGGAATTTTTGTCTTCAAATATATGACAACAAAAGTCTGAATGTTTGAAATTACTGGCAACAAACTGGAAAATGTCAAAAATAATCAGAAGGAAAATAAAAGAAAACATCAGTTTTAAATATTTCTCTAAAATGTCTTTAAATGACTGAAAACTAAATTGAGCTTCAGTGGAGATTTTTAGGTCAACAGGCTGAAAATTCAGATTTAAAAGGAAAAAATTAGCTAATGTTTTGGTGAAAAATGATCAGTAATAATCAATAAACTCCTAAAAGAATCAGTTCTGATGTTTCAGCACTAAAACAGAAAAACCAGAGGACAGAATGTTAATTTTCTTCGATCTTTAAACTGCTTTTAGTACAAAAAAAAAGAAGAAAATTCTGGAGAAAATTTCAAATATTTGCGTTATTTTAACACATTTTGGTCTCTAAAGTTGAGACTCTAAAGACTCTAAATGTTCGACACCAAATTGGAAAATTTTAATAAAATCTGTCCGAATAAGAGACTTTTAGAGCCTCACAGAGCTTTAAGTGCTCTAAAAGCTCTCAACAGTTGATGTTTTTTGGCCCCAAATTAGAAAATTTCCAAAATAAATGGCTGTTATTGGAGATTGTTGGTCATCGGTTTTCAGTTTGAGCCTCAAAAACCAATTAAATACATCAGAGCAGAGTTTTAGAGCTTCACAGAGCTCTGAAAATGATAAAATCTTGATTTATGTTCAGCACCAAATTGGTAAACGCAATAAATAAATGGATGTTATTGGAAATTTTTGACTTCAGATCATCAGTTTATGTCTTGAAAACCCCAAATCCGTCCAAATAAGAGACTTTTAGAGCCTCAAAGAGCTTTAAATGCTCTAAAAACTCTCAACAGTTGAGGTTTATTGGCCTCAAATAACATTTCCTAAATAAATGGCTGTTACTGGAGATTTTTGGCTTCAGATCATCAGTTTATGTCTTGAAAAACCAAAATCAGTTCAAATGAAGGTTTCACAGTGTTTTGGTGTTTTAAAGGCTCTAAATTAGCTGAAAACTCTAAAATGTGATCTTTTTGGCACCAAACTGAATGATTTTAGAAAAATGGCAGCATGTTACTCTCTTTAGAACGTCAGTCTGAGCCTTCAAACACCAAAATCAGTCCAAACTATTGAATCCATGCAGAGTTTTCGAACCTCTCAGACTCTAAATGCTCTAAAACTCATGTTGGCATCAAACAGGTTTTAAATATCAGCATCAAAAGAATCAGTCTAAATATAAAAATGAGTCCAAACCAGCGAGTCAGAGAAGAACTGTAGAGTCTGTGGTTCTCTAAATGCTCTAAATGATTAGTAAGAAGCTGAAATTTAGATTTTTTTCAACTTAAAATGGAAAATTGAAGAAATACCAGCATTTCATTGGTTTTAGAACGTTAATATGAGCTTGTAAATTTATGAAACAGTTCAAATGAGTGCTTAAATGAAGAATTTTTGAGCCTCTCAAACTCTAAATGCTCTAAAAACTCAGAAAGATTTATTTTTTATCACCAAGATGGCAAATTCAACAAATAACTGGATGTTCTTGGAGATTATTGGTGATCAGTTATTAGTCTGAGACTTCAAAACACCTGAATCAGTTAAAAACGAGGTTTCAGTGGCGGATTTTAGAGCCTCTCAGATTCGAAATGATCTGAAAACACTAAACATTAGATTGGTTTTTTTTTGCACCAAACTGCATGATTTAAGAAATAAATGCACACTGTTCATTCTGAGCCTTCAAGCACCAACATCTGTCCAACCAGTGTTTCTGAGGAGCTTAGAGCTTCTCAGACTCTAAATGCTCTAAAAAGTTCAGGTTTTAGGCTCCAGATGGAAAACACGAGTAATAACTGTTGACTGTTGATTATTTTCTGTGAATTTTCACCTTCAGAACCCAAAATAAATCCAGAAACCAGAACTAGCCCAAGCTCTAAAAACTCTAGAAGCTTTTAGAAGGAGAAGATTTCATGTTTTTGGCTCCAGATTGAGAACTTTAAGGAACAACAATATTTAACTGGATCAGAACATCTGAGTGAGTTTTTAAAATCAGTGGAAACCTTCAGTTTAGAGATCTAGAAGCTCTAGAAGATCTAGAAGCTCTAGAAGCTCTAGAAGATCTGAGGTCCATAAATATCTGCTGGTTGTTGGAGCTCATTTCCTCCACAGAGTCAGTTTGAGCCTGAAAACCATAAAACTAGTCTGAGCTGTAAAAACTCTAAAAGATCTAAAATGTCTAAAAAGCTCTAAAAGGGTGAAAATTGATTTCTATCGGTTTTAAATCAATAAACTGATCAAACTGATTTCAGATGAAGAAATGTTTCCATCAAAACTCTGAAACTGAAACATAAAATCTGAAATAAATCTAGAAGTTGTTAAAAGATTAAACTGACTATTGATCCTGATCGTATAATGTGATCAATGATCCTGATGAACTGATTATTGATCCTGATGAACTGATTACTGATCCTGATGAGGTGATTATTGATGAACTGATTACTGCTGAACTGATTATTGATGAACTGATTATTGATGAACTGATTATTGAAAATGAGTCTGTCCGGCGGTGTCCCTCCGGCCGATGTGAGCTGCTGAACAACAAAGCGGGGCTTTGAGGGTAATTTGTTGGTTTCCGTGAAGAAAAGCAGCAGCGAGTTAAACGAGTCCGACTGTAACGCTAGAACTCCCCCCTCCTCCCCCGCCTCACCCCAACAATGGCCAGCCGGGGAACCCAATATCTGCCCCGCTGATGCTATCTGCCCCATGTTAAATGGGGTGACCAGCAGTCAGCGGACAAAGGAGGCAGCAGGGGGACACGGGGGAGACGGGGGAGATAAACTTTCCTCTTTCTTTCTTTCTTTCTTTCTTTCTTCTTCCAGTCCTCTTCCAGGCCTCACTTCCTCCTTCTGCTCCTTCTTTCATCCTTTAGTTCCTGCAATTCTGTCTCTTCCTTTCCTTGCTTTATATTTCTTTTCTCTTTTACTTTCCTTCCTTTCTTCCTTCCTCTCTTCTTTCCTTCCTTCCTTCCTTCCTTTCTTTCTTCCTTCCTTCCTCTCTTCCTTCCATCCTTCCTCTCTTCCTTCCTTCCTTCCTTTCTTTCTTCCTTCCTTCCTCTCTTCCTTCCTTCCTTCCTCCCTTCCTTCCTTCCTTCCTCCCTTCCTTCCTCTCTTCCTTCCTTCCTTCCTTCCTCCCTTCCTTCCTTTCTTTCTTCCTTCCTTCCTCCCTTCCTTCCATCCTTCCTCTCTTCCTTCCTTCCTTCTTCTTCTTCCTTCTTCCTTCCCTTCCTTCCTTCCTTCCTCCCTTCCTTCCTTCCTTCCTTCCTTCCTTCCTCTCTTCCTTCCTTCCTTCCTCTCTTCCTTCCTTCCTTCCTTCCTTCCTCCTTCCTTCCTTCCTTCCTTCCTTCCTTCCTCCCTCCCTTCCTTCCTTCCTTCCTCTCTTCCTTCCTTCCGTCATTCCTTCCTCTCTCTTCCTTCCTTCCTTCCTTCTCTTCCCATCCTTCCTTCCTTCCTTCTCTTCCCTCCTCCTTCCTTCCTCCTCCCTTCCTTCCTTCCTTCCTCTCTTCCTTCCTTCCTCTCCCTTTCTTTTTCTCTCTCCCTTCCTTCCTTCCTCTCGCTTCCTTCCTTCCTTCCCTCACTTCCTTCCTTCCTTCCTCTCTTCTTCCGTCCTTCCTCCCTCCCTTCTTCCTTCCTTCCTCTCTTCTCTTCCCCTTCCTTCCTTCCTTCCTTCCTTCCTTCCTCCCTTCCTTCCTTCCTTCCTCCCTCCCTTCCTTCCTTCCTCCTCTCTGTCCTTCCTTCCTTCCTCCCTCCCTTCCTTCCTTCCTTCCTCTCATTCCTTCCTTCCTCCCCTTCCTCTCTTCCTTCCTTCCTTCCTCCCTTCCTTCCTTCCTCCCTCCCTTCCTTCCTTCCTTCCTCTCTTCCTTCCTTCCGTTCACTCCCTCCCTTCGCTTCCTTCCTTCCTCTCTTCCTTCCTTCCTTCCTCCCTCCCTCCCTCCCTTTCCTTCCTTCCTCCCTTCCTTCCTCTCTTCCTCCCTTCCCTTCCTTCCTTCCTCTCTTCCTTCCTTCCTCCTCCCTCCCTTCCTTCCTTCCTTCCTCTCTTCCTTCCTTCCTTCCTTCCTTCCTCCCTTCCTCTCTTCCTTCCTTCCTTCCTTCCTTCCTCCCTTCCTTCCTTCCTCCCTCCCTTCCTTCCTTCCTCCTCTCTTTCCTTCCTTCCTTCCTTCCTCTCTTCCTTCCTTCCTTCCTCCCTCCCTTCCTTCCTTCCTTCCTCTCTTCCTTCCTTCCTTCCTTCCTTCCTTCCTTTATTACTTTTTCTACCATTCCATTTAGCAGATGCTTTTATCCAAAGCAACTGTTTTCTTTCCCTCTTCTGTCCATTTTCCTTTTTGTTTCTTTTCTATCTTCTATCATTTTTTATCCGTCCGTCCATTCTTACTTTATTCCACCTTTTTTGTTCTTTCTTTCTCTTCTTCCTTTTTTCCTCATTCTTTCTTTTTTCTCTCTTCATCCTTTATTCCCTCCTTCCTTTTTACTTCTTTCATATGTCCTTTCTTCTTTCCTTCCTTCTTTTTACTTTTTCTACAATTTCATTTAGCAGATGCTTTTATCCAAAGCAACTCTTTCTTTCTTTCTTCCATCCATCCATCCATCCATCCATCCATCCATCCATCCATCCATCCATCCATCCATCCATCCATCTTTTATTTCCTCCTTCCTTTCATGCTTCCTTTGCTTTTTTCTTACATCCTCTCTTTCTTTTATCCATCCTTCTTCCTTCCAATCTTTTTTCCTGATTTTTTCCTTGCATTTTCCCTTCTGTTTTCCATCCCCATCCTGTTTTCTCTCCTCCATCCATTTCTTTTTCCTTCCACCCTTCTTTCCTCCTTTCTTTCTTTCTGTTTGAGCTGCACCTGCTCAGGAATTCAAATTAATCATTTAAATCATTTAAAATAAAAGTCATTTAATGTGAAAATCAGAAGGAATGATTGATTAAAAAAACTAAAAAACTCTAAAACCATAAAACTCGAAACTTCCAGATGTGTTTGACTGTAAAATCCAGCAGCTTCAGCTTCATGTTTTTCTTTGGTTCGTTTGGTCTCATCAGGCTCTAAATGTGGTTCTAATGTGGTTTTATCCATTAAATATCTGTTATTCTATGTCCTATATGATGCTGTATGAGCAGCGTGGATCCTCCTCCTCCTCCTCCTCCTCCTCCTCCTCCTCCTCCTCCTCCTCCTCCTCCTCCTCCTCCTCCTCCTCCTCCTCCTCCTCCTCCTCCGTCTGTCAGCAGCAGCTTCATCTGTAAATCCTCCTGGTCCGTCTGTTGGTGGAAAAGCACAATGTTTGTCTCTCTAATCTGCTGAGGATCATCTGGAGACGCTGCAGGTCAAATCCTGGAGGTCATCTGGAGGTCAGTTGAAGGCCAGTGAGGGCCCGACTACTTCCTGGAGCAGCTCCACCCTCCAGCTCCATTAACCTTTGTGTTGTCCTGCAGGTCAAATTAACCCGTTTTAAAGTTTGAAAATGTGGAAAAAAATATTTTCACAGTGAAACTTCTGATGTCCACATTTTCAACATTTTTTAAAATCTTTGAACACTTTTTGGTGGAAAAAAATGTTAAAAATGTTTCTTAAGAACATTCACATAAAAATCTTGATTTTTATGTGAATCTTCTTAAAGAAAATAGAAGTTTTATTGATATATATGGAATCACTTTAGATATTTTTAGGATTTTTTTGAAGATTTTTACTCATTTTTTGAAAATATTTACAGGAATTTTCTTGCCAAATTTGGGGGATTTTTAAAAAATCAAACTTTTAAGGGAAACTTTTAAGGAATTATTGGAATTTTCTTCCTGAAGGTTTTGCACATTTTTGCTGAATATTTGGATTTTTGTCAGACACAGAAACAATATTTTTCGGTGCCTGTAAATGAGGACAACAGGAGGGTTAATACTACAGAAAATCCAGATGCTGGAGATGAAGTGAAGATTTGATTCAGTGTTTAAACAAACTGGATCAGTTTATCAGCAGAAAGATGCTTCAGAATCTAAATTTATACGTTTAAATGCTTTTAAAAGAGGCAGAAAACTCTTTAAAACAGCAGAATCACAGGAAAGGGAATAAAAAAGAGAAAATGGAGGATTTCAATTCTGTCAAAAATTTATTTAAAGTCATCTGAAATGATAATAATCTAAAAAATGAACCATTAAATTTTATATTTAAACTACAAAAACATTGAATTCCAATAATTTCATGCAGCGTCAAACCATGAAACTCTGAAAGAAACATGAGAAACTAAGGAATCCGACAAACTGAGAATCAAATGAAATTTTCTGGAGCTTCTGAGCTGCAAATAATCCAAATAAATGCAAAGAAAGAGGAGAGAATGAGAGGAGGAGCTGCTGGCTGGAGGCCCTGCTGCTGCAGTGCATTGTGGGAAAGTGTGTGTTTGTCACAACAGTGTGTTTGAGGTCAGTTATTAATGAACTGCAGTAAATAATTCACAGTAAATAAATAAACAACAACAGGCTGAACAACAAACAGGAAGAAGCTTTTCACTCCTCCACATTAAAATGATTCAGATCCAGTCAGTATTATAAAAAAAACCTGAACCTGTGTGTGTGTGCGTGTGTGTGTGCGTGTGTGTATGCGTGTGTGTGTGTGCGAGTGTGTGTGCGTGCGTGTGTGTGTGTGCGTGTGTGCGCGTGTGTGTGTGCGTGTGTGCGTGCGTGTGTGCGTGTGTGCGTGCGTGCGTGCGTGCGTGTGTGCGCGTGTGCGCGTGTGTGTGTGCGTGTGTGTGCGTGTGTGCGTGCGTGTGTGCGTGCGTGTGTGTGCGTGTGCGCGTGTGCGTGCGTGCGTGCGTGCGCGCGCGCGTGTGTGCGTGTGTGCGCGTGTGTGTGCGCGCGCGCGCGCGTGTGCGTGCGTGTGCGTGCGTGTGTGTGCGTGTGCGTGCGTGCGTGCGTGCGTGCGTGTGTGCGCGCGCGTGTGCGCGTGTGTGTCCGTGCGCGTGCGTGTGTGTGTGTGTGTGAGACGCTGTTCACGCTCCCCCGCAGGTTACGCGCACCGTTTCCCGACTCGAACATCACCTGTTGATGAGTGACACCTGAGCGCGCGCACGCACAGGTGTGTGACGTGACCGCGAAGCACGTGACCGTCAGGTAAAGTCGCGGCCTTCACGCGCTTTTTCAGGCACCTCCGTGAATCCGTTACGTCACAGCCGCGTTTGATCTGTGACGTCAGTGTGTTTTTTCTAAAATAAACAAAACAAAAAAAAACATTTCGTTGGCCGGAAACAGTAAAAAACAAAAAAAAAACAGCCCGAGAGCAGAAAATTATTTAAATCAAGCGGATTAAATTAAATGTGTTCAAGGTTTTAGTTTAAATTGAACGGTTTTATTTTTGTTCTGTTTATTTAATTTAGATTTTATTTATTTAAATTTTCTTTAATTTATTTGTCTTAAAAAATGTTCTCATTCATTTTCAGAAGGTTTGACACGTGATGTTGGGGTTTAACTGGTTGCTTTTAGGGTGTATATGGATAAATTATCTTTAATAATAATAATAATAATAATAATAAAGTGTCAATATTTCATCTCTGTTTCTCTGCAGACTAACTTCATTCGGAGGCCTTTAAACTGACTCTGGATCCATTTACACTCTAAAAAATACAATATTTGGGTTAAAAAAAACGGAGTTACAGGAATCAGATTTCCTCCACAGTCAAAGATTCTTAATTATTTATTGAAACAGCAGAAACATTTAATTTCCCAATAATCACTCATTAAAATGAATTTTTTTCTCATCAGTATTTCCATGTTATTTAACTTCATTTTAAGTTATTTCGTATTTAATTAGTTTAATTCTGAACAAAAGTGTTTAAATTGACAAACATTTTTAAAATGAATTTGCTCCATTTACGTTTTCTTTTGTAGGGTTAATTTTGTTTTTCATGTTTTTGTTTATAATATTCAGATTTTCATCTCAGATTTAGTTGATTTTTCCAGATGGAGAAAAGCATCACCGGTGATGCGTTCAAGGAGCGCCAGAACGTCGACAACCAGGAGATTCTTTTTGTTTTTGGTCCAGCTTCTAGTTGATAATTTGTGATTTTTTAAGATGAGTTCACACTGGGCTGGTTGGTTTGAAGGTTCAGAGTTTAATTCAGTGTCTGAAAGTTTCTCTTTAAATCTCTGAGAGCAGCTTCTGAAAGTGGCTCCAAAGAAACTAGAAATATGGATCCATCCATTTAGAAACACTAACAGGAACTTTATGGAGACGCTAAACCAGCCTTTCTTCATTTTTAAGGACTAATAATCATTAATTAGCGTCAGTTTGGACAAGTTTGTGGTCAGAAATTCTGTAGATTCTTTTAAAATATTTTACAGAACTTAGTTTTGGTTCCAAGTCAGAAACAAACTGAAGCCTTTCCAGTTAGTTTCTGTTCCGGTTTCCGTCCCAGAAGTGAAGGAAGTTGAGTTTAATCTCTGCTGCAGCTTCATGCTGAGCCTGAACACACATTTCTGTCTTTATTTAACTGGTTTCACTGGTTTTATTGGTGTTACCGGGCAGTTTATCTGCTGCTGCCATGTGACCTCTGGGCGGAAAAAAGCTGATCTGAGGCCAAAGAGCGGAATATAAATACTCAAGAATAATTAGGATTAGTGTGAAGTGAGAGCTGCTGGGGTGTGTGTTTTAGTGTGCGTTTGTGTGCGTGTTTGTGTGTGTGTTTTAGTGTGCGTTTGTGTGCGTGTTTGTGTGTGTGTCTCCATTGTTCTCTTCAGCCTCGTCAGGCCGGCTGTCGATCAACGACGATTAAGATTCACACAAGAATGTCTGCAGAGTTTTTCTTTCTGCTTTAAACGGCTAATCTGGATTTGATTGGTCCAGATGAGCCCCTCCCCCCCACTAAAACACACACACACACACACACACACACACTAAAACACACACACACACACTAAAACACACACACACACACACACACACACACACACACACACACACACACTAAAACACACACACACACACACACACACACACACTAAAACACACACACACACTAAAACACACACACACACTAAAATACACACACACACTAAAACACACACACACTAAAACACACACACACACACACACACTAAAACACACACACACACACACACACACACACACACACACTAAAACACACACACACACACTAAAATACACACACACACTAAAACACACACACACACACTAAAACACACACACACACTAAAACACACACACACACACACTAAAACACACACACACACTAAAACACACACACACACACACTAAAACACTAAATTTATACATATTTATACATACACATAATTTCTACACAGTTTATTAAAATGTTCGTTTAATTTTTAAAAATATTTTGGAGATTTTATTACATTTTTCTAACATTTAAAAACATATTTGTGGCAGATTTTTTGTTTGGATATTTTCTGAATATTTTAGGACATTTGGTTAAATTTTTGTTCAGAATTTATTAATATGGCTGCACAGTGGTATAGTGGTTAGCACTTTCGCCTTGCAGCTAGAAGATCCCTGGTTCACGTCCCGGCTTTCCCGGGATCTTTCTGCATGGAGTTTGCATGTTCTCCCTGTGCATGCGTGGGTTTTCTCCGGGTACTCCGGCTTCCTCCCACAGTCCAAAAATATGCTGAGGTTAATTGATTACTCTAAATTGCCCGTAGGTGTGAATGTGAGAGTGATTGTTTGTCTATATATGTAGCCCTGTGACAGACTGGTGACCTGTCTAGGGTGTCCCCTGCCTTCACCTGAGTCAGCTGGGATAGACTCCAGCCCCCCCATGACCCTAGTGAGGATTAAGTGGTGTATAGATAATGGATGGATGGAATTTATTAATATTTCTCTGGTATTTATACATATTTTTTGGACATTTTATGAATATTTTTCTTTATTTCGTCTTTTTAAATCACACATTTACTGAAATGTTTTGACATTTTGGGAGCATTTTATAATTTTTTCCCACCTTATATTTATTTAATCTTTTGGGATGTTTTTCTTTAATATTTGTTGGAGATTTAATAATTTTTTTGAACCTTTTGTGAATATTTTCCCGTCTCTTTCAGCAAATTTCATTGTCAGTATTTTCAGCAGAGTTTTCCACATTGTTGAGACACAATATTTTTTTAACTTTATTCCAAATGTTTGACTGTTTTTCCTTTAATTTTTGGTTTCTTTTAACCCTCCTGTCATCCTGTGGGTCAAAATTGACTTGTTTGAACATTTTTGGGTGGAAAAAAAAGAAATGTTAAAAATGTTTCTTAAGAACCTTCACAAAAAAATCTGGATTTTTTTGTGAAGGTTCTTAAAGAAAATATCAGAAGTTTTACTGATATATATGGAATCACTTTAGATATTTTTAGGATGTTTTTGAAGATTTGACTCATTTTTTGAAAATATTTACAAGAATTTTCTTGCCAAATTTTATGAATAATATTTTTTCCTGAATTTTTTTATCACATATTTACTGATATTTTTGACATTACTGGATCAAATTTAAATTTTCTTCCTTACATTTTCTTCAGTGTGTGTTGGAGTGTGTTTTCTGTGTGTTCATGTGTGTGTTTTCTGTGTGTTCATGTGTGTGTTTTCTGTGTTCATGTCTGTTTTTCTGTGTGTTTTATGTGTGTGTTTGTGTGTTTTATGTGTGTGTTTCTGTGTTCATGTGTGTTCATGTGTGTGTTTCTGTGTGTTTGTGTGTTCATGTGTGTGTTTCTATGTGTTCATGTGTGTGTTTCTGTGTTCATATGTGTTCATATGTGTGTTTCTGTGTGTTTCTGTGTGTTCATATGTGTGTTTCTGTGTGTTCATGTGTGTGTTCATGTGTGTGTTTCTGTGTGTGTTTTCTGTGTGTTTCTGTGTGTTTCTGTGTGTTCATGTGTGTGTTTCTGTGTGTGTTTTCTGTGTGTTTCTGTGTTCATGTGTGTGTTTCTGTGTGTTCATGTGTGTGTTTCTGTGTGTTCATGTGTGTGTTTTCTGTGTGTTTTCTGTGTGTTTCTGTGTGTTCATCTGTGTGTTTCTGTGTGTGTTTTCTGTGTGTTTCTGTGTGTTCATGTGTGTGTTTTCTGTGTGTTTCTGTGTTCATGTGTGTGTTTCTGTGTGTTCATGTGTGTGTTTCTGTGTGTTCATGTGTGTTCATGTGTGTGTTTCTGTGTGTTCATGTGTGTTCATGTGTGTGTTTCTGTGTGTTCATGTGTGTTCATGTGTGTGTTTCTGTGTGTTCATGTGTGTTCATGTGTGTGTTTCTGTGTGTTCATGTGTGTTCATGTGTGTGTTTCTGTGTGAATGAACAAGAAAACAGTCGACGGCTCGTGAATAATCGTGTTAATGAGCTTTTAAAGCACTTTTTTCTTCCTCTTTTTCTTTTCTTTTTGTTTTTATTTTCCTTATTTTCTTCTTCTTCTTCTTCCTCCTCCTCTTCTTCTTTTTCTTTCTTCTTTTTCTTCTTTTCTGTTTCCTGTCGGGTCAAACCAACTCTAACTGTTGTCTCTTCAGTTCCACCCCGTCCTGCTCTGATGGTTCAGTCCAGACGCTTCCAGAAAAGAGTATTTTCTGCTCTGATCTTTGCTTTCTTCTCTCAGCAGCTTCGTCTGATTGGTTTTATCAGTTTTCTCTGAATTTACAGGTTTTATTTTGCTAATAGTTTCTATTTTAGTGTTTTTAAGCCTCAGTTTCGTGTCGTTTTGCTGCAGTTTTTAACTCATTTAACATTTTTATGCCACGTTTTAGTGTCTCTTTGCAGCAAATTTGAATCGTTTTCTCCTGGTTTTGTAACCCTGCAGCATTTTTTTAACGTCTTTGCAGTGACTTTTTGTTTCCTGCTGTGATTTTATATGTCTTTGGAATCATTTTACATCTTTTTCTGGTGCTTTTGTGTCTTTTTGTTGTGATTTTACATCTTTTTTCAGCGGTTTTGCAACACTGAACTTTTTACTTGTTTTACTTTTAGCGCCAAAAAAAGATCTGTCGCAAAATGTAGAAGAGAAAATGTGTGATTTTCAGACGTTTTCCAGAACTTTTTGTGACTTAAGTGAGTTGCTAAAAGTTAATTAAAGTCATAAATGAAAGTTTCTAGGAAGCTATTAGCTTATTAGCATTTTTTTGGACAAATTATTGATTTACGTCAAGTTTTAAGTCATCTTGGACACACTGTGAGTCATTCTTTTAATCATTTTTGAGTTTTTTTGGACATTTTTCATCATTTATAGAAAATTCTGAGTCCTTCTGGATTTTCAAGGTTTCAGAATATTAAGTAAATCACAATAAATAACCAAATAAATGTTAGTTTTTTCAGTTCAGAGGGTTAAATGTGTTTTAGTTGTTTGTGTTCTGCTGCAGTAAAACATTTTAACTGAACCAAAGTTCACATTTAAACCAACAGAGGTTCGATTTACTTTCTGGTTCGATGGTTCAGAGTCTTTTCTTGAGGATTTTTCAACATATTTTTGCAGATTTTTCAACATTTTATTGATTCTTTTGGGACATTTTTTTCTTAAAGTTTATTGAAAATATTTGTTTCACTTTTCTTAAATATTTTGGAGATTTTATTATGTTTTTCTTTTTTAACATTTTTTAAAAAATATTCAAAACACATTTTTTGTTTGGATATTTTCTAAATATTTTAGGACGTTTGTTTTATTTTGTTGACATTTTATTAATATTTTCTGGTATTTTATAAATATTTTTAGAGACTTTATCAGTATTTTTCTTTATTTCATTTTTTAAAAAATCACACATTTACTGAAATTTTTATAGGGTTATAGGGTCATTTTATAATTTCTTGTCTCCTTGTATTTTCTTTAATGTTTTGGGATGATTTTCTTTAATATTTGTGGAAGGTTTAAGTATTTTTTGAGCATTTTATTAATGTTTTCCTGTCTCTTTCTGCATTGTTGTGACTGTTGGTGAAGCTGCTTTACTCTACTTTATGTCCAGTTTATACATTCAGTTTAATATTTGTGGGAATTTTTATTCATTCAAAAAAATGTATAGATTTTCCAGCCAATTTTATTATTATTTTTGGACATTTCAGTATCAGAATTTTCAGTATATTTGTCCACATTGTTGAGACACATTTTTATGTTTTTGTTCCAAATGTCTAGTTGTTTTTTCTTCAATATTGATTTTTTTTGGAGATTTTATTGTGTTTTTCCAACATTTTCCAACCAAACTTCAGATTTAAACCAACAGAAGCTTCAGTTTTGATGATTCAGAGTTTGAGATTAAAATATATTCAGGTTCAGATCAGAGATTAATAATAATATAAGGAGGAGATACAGAAACATGTCAACAGTCTGTTGTTTCTATATTTCTAATTTTTTACATCCATTTAAATGAAACCGTTTACCTTCCTGTATTTCAGTTTTCATCTCAAAGCTGCAGAATAAAAACAAACCGTTGTTTCCTTTTCACACACAGACCCACCTTTTAATCCAACTTTAGAGAGATTTTTGAGATTTTTCACACAAACTCAAGTTTTTCTCTTTAAGAGCTCAGAGAATTCTTCTGCTTCTTAAACTCAGAAAGCAGAAACAAACCAGATTATGAGTTTAGTTCACGAGGCTGAAGCTCTTTTACTGCCGCAGGTCACCGAGTTATTACCAGAGGGGTACAAACTAAGCATTTACTGTGTGTAGTAGTACTTTTACAGTGTGTATTAGTACTTTTACTGAGTTTTCAAGTCATTAATTTTTATAATAACTAAGTATAGAAAGCTTCCCATTAGCTTAATGCTAACTTAACATTAAAAACGCCATAGACGGGCTAGCGCATTAGCATCGCCCCCTCTCTTAAGTTTCCCACAGGAGCTGTGAACTTTATCAAAAGACCATCACAGGTAAGTTTAGCCTGAAACGTAAGTATTACTGACAGACGTGATCTTTAGGGTTCAACAGAGGAAAAATGAAGGAGGAATGAAAAACACACAACAGTTTGCTTCTAAACTTTCTCCAGTGGAAAAACAAAGCTAACTATGGCAAGTCTACATGGACAAAAAAGCCCGCCACATTGTCATAATCATTTGTTTTATTGTTTGTTTTTATATTTTGGCCCACAGAAGAATGATTTCATGTTTGAAATATGCTTATTTGTCACTTTAGAACAGATTCTGAAAGTTGTTATAAGTGATAAAGAAGAATTTTGCACAGAACAGCAGTAGAAGAATGCTAACGTCCATTTCGTTTCCCTCCAGCTGTTGCTGCTCTCTGTCCCTCCATCACCTCTGGATGATTATTAGCAGTGATAAAGAGCTGGGGGCAGTCATTCAAATACTAGCATTTCTTTAAATGTATAGGTAACTTAAAAAAATGAAATGGAATGATATCAGAAACAAAAATGAAATGAAAAAACCTTTTTATTACAAAGCAAAAAGCAAGTAAATGAGTCATTTTTGATGCATCTAAGGGTTAAATATCCAACTGTTTCATATAATTTACATGAAATTACTCATATTTATGGAATTATAAAACAATCACACAAAAGCACCTTAGCATATAAAAACATCAAATTTTACGTCTACATTTTTGAGTGTTTTTCTAAAAGCTTTCCTTCTGAAATCGAAAAAAACTTCGTAGTTTAGTATGTCATCCGAAATTGAAAAAAAAAATGTTGTTTGAAACTCGAAAAAAAGGTCATAGTTTAATGTTGTCCGAAATGTCACAAAAATGTCATAGTTTAGTATGTTGTCTGAAAATGTTAAAATAATTTCCCTCCTGATTTGACTTGTTCTTGTAAAACCAGTTTATTATTTGGTGTTTTTTCTTCTTTGTGTTCTAATAATAGTGGAGCGGTAAAAGTGCAGCTGCTCATAATAATGTGTCAGCCATGATGGAGTGAACAGAAAGTGGACGAGCTGCAGCTGCGACAAACAAAAAGCAGCGGTGACACGTTTTAAAAAGATTCCAGTCCTCTTCCTCGTCTCTCTGGAAGCAACAGCAGGTAAAACACGTGAACTCGGCCTCGCTGAAGGTGGAACAAACATCCATCACACACTCATGTTGTTCTGCTGCACAGAAACAACGGTTTCAGCCGGACGTCACTCATTCTAGTCCAGGTTCCACATTCAGCCCAGTCTGAGCTCCAGGAAAACCACAGCATAATAACCTATAAATAACCACAACTCCTCACGGTTCCTTTGTTTTAGTGCAACAATCACATTTAAGGATTTATCTTTTTACAGATCTTAAGATTGGATTGTTCTTTGTATCTCATTTCTTTCTGTTCTGTGGAGTTCAGTCGTTCTGCTGATGGTTTCTGAGCAGCGCTGGTCTGTTTTGTCCCAGTGGGGGAGGATGAGGGGGAGAATGAGGATGAGGGTGAGGATGATGGTGAGGAATCTTATAGTTAGGACTGACTGGGGGACCCTGAGGGGGTCAGCTGGAGTCTTCCTCTTGGACGTCCCTTAGTTCTGCCCCTAGTTCTGCTGCTATAGGCCTAGACTGCTGGAGGACCTCTCTGGATGCACTGAGCCCTTCTCTATCTACCATTATATTTAATATACAGTATATATACCATTATTGTATTACACTCACTCTGTTTCTCCCTGTGTCCTTTCTCCCAGTGTCCCTGATCCCAGAGCTGGATGCTTCAGATCTGTGGTGGTTCTCCCACCAACTGTAACCCTCTACCCCTCTACCTCCATCCCTTTATCTCTACCTCTATCTCTATCTCTACCTCTCTACCTCTTCTGTCCCTCTCAACCCTCCTTCCAGCAGCAGATGGTTCCCCCACATTAGAGCCAGGTTCTGCTCCAGGTTTTTTTCCCTGTTAAAAGGGTGTTTTCCTGCCACTGTCTCCTTAGGGCTGCTCTGGGGGTTCAGGCATATGGGTTCTGGAAAGCATCTTGAGACAATTTGACTGTAATTGGCACTATATAAATTGAATTGAATTGAATTGAATTGAATTGAATTGAATTGAATTGAATTGAATTGAATTGAATTGAATTGAATTGAATTGAATTGAATTGAATTGAATTGAATTGAATTGAATTGAATTGAATGAGGGGGAGGGGGAGGGGGAGGAAGGCAATGTTCCCTGTAATTTTTCAGTCTGAGTGTGAGCAAACACACAAACTCCCTGAGCGTCTCTTGGACCACTGTGAGCAACATCAGACGTGTGCACTGTGGTCACACCAGCATCACATCCATTCAAGTTACATGGTTCATTAAAAGAATCAAATTACAGCATTTACATTTCTGTTAAAACACTTTGTCAACAGGAGCCAGTTGAAGGCTGCAGTGATTTTAGTGACACTACAATGTATAAGAGTGAAGTTATTGAATATTTGTCTCTTTACTGTTGCAGCGGTTTTGCAAATTGCAGACGGACCCTGTTCACTCCATAGACACCAATGTTATTCCTGTAGCTTGAAAGACAGCTACTTTTGATAAAACTGGGCTTGTAGCACATTGTCTGCCTTGCAACAATGGGAAAGAGGCACCGTTTATGTTTTGACAACCTATATCTAATGACTTATTGATGCTGGAAGTCCCAATCTGTGAATATCTTTCCAACTTTACTGAACTTGGGGCCACTACCACCTAAGGAGTGATATATTTAATTCTGAAAAAAGAATTTAGTCATACTTAAAGCTTTAAGTGCTTTATTAACACGGAACTAAAAATTTTGTATTGTTTTATTATCACAGGTTCTGTCTGAAAAGAGGTGGCATCATTTTAAACAGTGAAATCAAACTAACAAAATGTAATGACCAACCAGTGAGCAATACTGGATTCTGCAAAAACATAAACAACTTTTTAAAAAATCTAAATCTTATCTTAACACAGTTAATGTATTAACTTATTTATGTGTGTATGCATGTATTTATTGATTTATTTAGTACTGTTAACATATCAGAGTTCTGAGTGAATTTTTCTTAAGATAGGCAAAGGCCATTTATTGATTACATATAGGCTGTTAAATGTTTATTAAAAACTAAAAAGCATTAAAAAAAAAACAACTTAGGCATTTATTGAGTCACTAAAATACTGCAGAGTACAGACCACATCAGCATGATTATAAGCATCCTCTGGTAAATGAACAACCAGATACTGATGTCTCTCACCATATGGACTTCAGGAGATGATTAGATGATGATAAACTGTGACCTACTGGTTGGATTCTCTCTGTTCTCATGTTTCTTACATGTTTGTCCCCTGACAGCTGGGTCCTAATGTTTTTTGAGCAACACACCATACTATGACGTTTTTACAATGATGGTTCTACTATGGAACCAGTTTGACATGTTCAGGTGTTCTTTGTGTGAAAACTCAGAGATTTCAGGGATCAGAAGGTGGTTTTCAACTTTCTTTGTTAACTTTCTGCTTCAACTTTAAACTAAATTTCCTTCACTAAGCCAGCCCTCTGGACTTCCAGTAAGCTGTGTTCCTATTGGCTGTCCAGGTGGCTGCTTGGTGTTATCAGGAACACCTGAGCAGCTTGGTGTTATCAGGAACACCTGAGCAGCTCAGTGTCTTCCTGCTTTATTTTGCTGCAGACAAACATTTCCTCTGCTTCTGTTCACCACTGAACCGGGTTTGGCTCCATTGCTTCAGTTTGTTCTTTAGGCGTTGGCTTGCAGCTTCCAGCAGTAAAATCGTCTTTAATGTGTTTCTTGGTGTGTTTTAGGGCTTTGTACTGGATAGTTGTCTTGGTAAATGTGGTTCTTTAGCCACAGTTAGCACATGGTGCTAATGTGTGCAGTGATTAGTGGATTTGTTGCAGCTGAGTTGTGTCTTTGTCTTGGCTGTAGTGAGTCTTTAGAGGTTTTTGGTCAGACACATTCTGTATTCTTGTTTGAGAACCAGCGTTAGTTGTCCAGAAGGTAAGAGTTCCTGTCCTGATTCTCTGTTCTCAGAGGTTCTCTGGTAGGCTGCAGGACACTTTAGTGTTTGGGTTGTGCTAGTTTGGTTTTTGTATGGTTTCATTTGGACGACTATCTTGAGGCTCCTCCATGTGGTTTAGTGAGGTTTTCTGGAACAGTTCTACAAAGCAGCCTGCAGCAGAAGAGACTTTGAGAGTTTTTAGGAAGTTCTGGAGACCAGACTTTAGAGCAGCAGAAACATTTGTCAGCAGTTTGAGCAGGAGAAGGTGAGCTTCAGAGTAGAAATGAGAAGGAAACCTTCTTGATCCGTGTGGTGAGGTCCTGTACCAAGAGTTTGAGCAGGTTGTGAAGAGTCTGTAGTTCTTTGGTCTGAAAGCACAAGAAGAGTCGACTCATTAAAGGAGAAAACAGGAGATATTGTTGGTTCTTCTGTCGCTCTGCAGTTTCCTTAGACTGAATATCAAGTTTATATTTTAAATGATTTCCCATGTGAGCCCAAGAAGACTTCAATAAACTCCCTCCATCCCCTGGACAGAACACATTTTATTACCATGTTAAATCTTTTTTTAAAAAATGTTTTTGAGTTTTACTCATAGTTTTTTCTCTTTGCTTGTTTAGTTTTGTCATCTGTGTAAAAGGTTCTAAACAAATAAAGTTGAATTGATAAAGTGAATAATTGACTAACTCATGATTGTGGCAACAGAAGTATTTTCATTGTGATTTAAGGGTTTATTTCATTTTTAAGGTTGGGGTTAAAATCTTGACAGAGAAAGAAATAAACTACATAACAAAAAGCAATTAAATCAAAGGAAAAAAATGTAATACAATAAAACCTGAAAAAAGTTTTATTAAAAAGATTTAAGAAATTTAACATGTAATTTTCTAATTAAACATTTAATTTTTTAATTAAATGTTTTGTCTTTTTAAAGGTTTAATAATCTCATTAAATGTTTTGCATTTTTTAAAATGTTTAATATTCTTCTTGTTTAATTGTATTTTTTAAATGTGTAATTATGGAAAATATTTTATCTGTAATTTTTAATATTTGTATTTAAAAAAATTTCTTTAGTTTCATAATGACATCTATTGTATCTTGTTGAATTATCTAATTCAATATTTTGTCTGTTTAATAGAGTTAAACATTAAATACAATTAAATGATATTAAACTGACAAAATACTGAATTAGATAATTCAACAAGATACAATAGATGTCATTATGAAATTAAACAAAATTTTAAAAATACAAATATTAAAAATTACAGATAAAATATTTTCCATAATTACACATTTAAAATATACAATTAAAGAAGAATATTAAACATTTTAAAAAATGCAAAACATGTAATTAGATTATTAAACCTTTAAAAAGACAAAACATTTAATTAAAAAATTAAATGTTTAATTCGAAAATTACATCTTAAAGACAATAAAACTTCAAATAGGAATTAAACAGAAAATACAATGAAGCATTTAAAGTTAAACATTAAAAGGTGGTAAAACATTTAAAGAGGAAAAACCTTAAAGATTTAATCGAAACATTAAATATTGGGAAAGAAAAAGAAACTCAAACAAGCCGATAAAACATTTGAAAAAACAATTAAACATTAAAAAGACAAAACATTTGGAAATCAAATCAGACATTAGAAAAGAATAAAAGGTTAGAAAAGAGCAAACCTAAATGTTTAAGAAGAATCAAACTAAAGACAAAACATTTGAAAAGACACCAGTTAGACTTTAGAAGATCAAATTAAACAGAAGAGACAATAAAACGATCAAAAGGAGCAAATACAGATAAAAGTCTTAAAGCGTTTTCTAGTCTGAAACGAAAACATCAAGTTGTTTCTTCAAACATTTCCTCTTTCTATGTTCTTGGTTTGATTGGGGACAGATTTACTAAGAACTCATTTCAGAAAACTGCTTTCCAGATAAAGTCTACTAGTAGTTGAAGGCATTGATTAAACTAATGTTACCTTCTGATCTCCACAAACTTTACTGTTCAGTGAAGAGAATCAAAGTTTGTTAAGGATTTCTGAAAAACCCACAGGTGAAGGTCTGAGAAGAACTCAGATGGATCATCTAAATGTGAAATCAAGACTCATGGTCACAAGTTTTAAGGCTTCTGTTAACCATAAAGTTCAAACTAACAGAAGTACTGAGAAACTTTTAAAACTTCAGTCCTCAGACTGTCTGAAGGTTCAAACTAACAGAGAAGTACTGAGAAACTTTGAAGATTTCAGTCCTCAGACTGTCTGAAGGTTCAAACTAACAGAGAAGTACTGAGAAACTTTGAAGATTTCAGTCCTCAGGCTGTCTGAAGGTTCAAACTAACAGAGAACTACTCAAGAACTTCGAGGTTTTCAGTCCTCGGACTGTGGAAAGGTTCAAACTAACAGAGAACTACTGTGGGACTTAGAAAATTTCAGCCCTCAGACTGTCTGAAAGCTCAGGTCCTGAGGACTCGGGAGGCCTGGAGGCTTTGGAAAGTCTTGGAAATGAGGGTTCCACCCTCCAGAACAAAGGCTGAAGCCCAACCTCCTGAGAAAAATGGCTGACTCGAGACCCGAGTTAAAAAAAACTCGAAAATGACAAAAAAATAGATGATAAATGCGCAAAAAAAAGAGGAATTAGTATCTGAGCGGATAGCTCAGGGGGATAAGAGGAGAGACTACAGAGCGGAGGGTCGCAGGTTCAAGACCCACCAGTGGCAGTTTTCTTTCTTTGTCTTTGTCAGGATTTTGATAAAACTTAAGAAGGGTCTGGTCTTGAACCAGCGACCTGCAGCTCCATAGGCAAATCCTTAACTCACTGAGCTACAGATCAGATACAAAGAAATAAATTCGTCGTCCCTTTGGCATCGTAGTTCCTGAAGTGACCACATAGGTGGAGCCAAGGCGGAGTCTGGGTGGAGTCAGGGCGGAGAGTAGGCGGGGAGGTGGGTGGCGGCCTCCCCCCTCTACTCCCCCACCTCCCCTCACCACCCACCACACCTTCCCCCGCCCCACGAGTTCTTCGAGTCTCCACGAGTTCTTCGAGTCTCCACGAGTTCCTCGAGTCTCAACAGGTTTTCCCGAGTTTCTGGAGTTTCCACCAGGTCCGAGGCAGGACAAGTTGTCATGAAGAGGTGTTGAAGTCAGCCAGGATGGACTGACTTTTTACAGCGACTAGAAGGAAGACCACTAGAAGAGCAGGTCTTTAACCACCATCCATAAAATCCATGGAGTCGCTCCAGAGAAATGAAAGAAGGTCGACTTTTATCAACCTCCATCCAGATGTTCAACTTGATATCTTTACTTTGACATTTTTAGTACCACAAACCTTTAGTATCACACTTTATTATCATTTATTAGGACTTTAATGGAATCCACCAGCAGATTTAGTTTTTGTTGACAAACTTTATTCTTGTCGTCGTGGGACTGCAGTATTTAAAACTGTTCCTTCTATTTGACCTCATGTTTATTAGTTTTAGTGGAGAAACTTATTTTAATTGTCAATTAGTCTCTTAAAAACTAAATAATAAATTGGATTAGTCAAGAGGTTTAAATTTCTTACTTTGTCATATTTTAAATATGACAAAAAATATAAAAATAAAGCATCTTGACACAATTTGACCTGTAACTGGTGTTATATAAATAAAATTGAATTCAAATTGTATGTATCTTGTAATGTTGGAGTAATTCAGCCATATATGTTGGAAAACACATTTTCTTTGACCATTAATCTGTTGATTGTTTTCTCCACTAATTCATTTCTTGTTTTGGTTTATAAAATGTCAAACCCAAATATATTCAGTTTACTGTCATAAAAACCAAAAAGATTTACATTCATGATGCAGAAATCAGGCAGTTTTTCACCTTTTATCTTAGTTTAGTCAGAAAGATAGTTGATAAAGTGTGAATTGTTGCAGCTTGTGAGCCGTAAAAGGTTTTAATCTTTGGGGCCGAGTGTCAGAAAACATTTAGAAACCAACATCAACAAAACATTCAACAAAGATTTGAACATCATTAAAGGGAAATCCAACTTTCGCATGACAATGTCTAATTAAAGGACATTTATTTCCAATGTAAATGTGTGATATTCATCCTCTGGAGCTTTCTCTTCACATCGTCTTCCACCTGGACTGGTTTGGTCGGGAGCATGTGCAACAAACATTTGAAAAACTGCACTTTACCATCAATGAATGACACTGAAGTTTAATCTCTACATAAATGAGACTGAGTCTGGATGTGCTGCTCTGTCATTAACTCCTAAGTTTAGGGAAAGTTCAAACAAAAGAGGACAGTTCAGATCAGACTTGAGAATGAGCTTATTTTGAACAAACATCTCAGACTTTCTGAGCTTCAGCACCTCTAGCAAGATATTTTAACAACAAGCAACTCAAGAGATCCAGAAGTTGGAGAGAGTTAGCTTTAGCTGAGCCAAAGAACATGTGGGACGCTAACCTAGCAAACATTTCAGACTTTTCTCTGTGAATTCTGGAAATAATTTCCTATTTAATGACAGAGCTACACATCTTAACTCAGTCTCATTAAAACAGAGCCTAATTCAGTGTCATCCATCCATATTAAAGTGCAGTTACCCAAAATGTTTGTTGCATGAGCTCCAACAAAACCTGTCCAGGTAGAAGGCCACTTTGACAAACAGGAAGTGGAAGATTCCAAGCAGATTTATAGAAGGGGGAACCGGACTGTACTATGTGTGGTGGAGTATAGAGGGGTGTTTTGTGGGTTTTTAAGGCTGATAATGATTATTAGTGAGACATTTGGAGTAGATATTCATTTGC
Source organism: Amphiprion ocellaris (assembly GCF_022539595.1). NCBI lineage: Eukaryota > Metazoa > Chordata > Actinopteri > Pomacentridae > Amphiprion > Amphiprion ocellaris. The sequence goes on along the minus strand of NC_072785.1, from coordinate 32,508,642 downwards.
AGTAAATGAAAGTATTTAAAATCTTGGAGTTAAACTTAGAAGAACACAAACTCTAACAGAAAACTTTGTTGATATGTTTTTGTTTTGTTTACAGATGTTAAGTTAAAGGAGTTTTATTCGTGACGTATAACCAATCAAATCACTCCAGAAGACAGAGCGACCACAGGTAGATAAAGGTTCAGAGCCAAAGTAGCGCCATTTTTAAATGTATTTATTACCGTAAATCAGTAAAAAATAAAATACTGATAATCAGTAAATCAGTCAGCCCACAATTACTACAATTCTACAATGTATGTCTCTTTCTAGATTGTACTCAGCTTCATGCCTTCGTCCATCCGGCCTCCGTTGACTCGTCCCGCCTGCCGTCTCTGGAGCTGAAGCTGGACTGGAACAGACCAAAGTACAGTCCAATCACGATGCCAGCTGCCTCTCAAAAGGTTCCTTCATCTGGCAGGTGGCGCCACTTCTTCTGAGGGGAAGCTGAGCTGGCCCAGTAGAACTTTGGAGATGTGTTCCAGTGGTTGGTGGATGTGTGGGGAGATAGAGAGGGACCTTTGAATTGTTCAGAAAGGAAAACAGGGAACCCATTGGTAGTTTTAGTTTAGGATGCTACTGCGGTGTGTTTTTGGGTTTTAAGAGGTGAACAGGAAGAGGTGTTTTTTGTATTGATTATCTTTTACTTTGTTCCTGGTTGGAATGTCCATCAATGTCAACATGAAGTTCACTTTTAGTTCTGTTGATTTATTTTTATTTTACTAACACCCATTTGTTTTTAACCCCCTCACATGTTGTGTTGTTGTAAATTTACTCTTTCAAATAAATTCTCGTCTAACCCTCTGGAAACCAGCGTTTGGACTGTTTTTGTGTTGCTCCTCACCTACTGACAGCTGTGGACTAAAGGCTATACTGTGACGTTTTTAGAGCGACATGCTATACTATGATGTTTGTTGGGCGACACGCTATACTATAGGCTTTTTTAATTGACATATTACTGTGATGTTTTTTTTTAGTTTTTGTTTTTTTAGCAACATATAAGAATTCGAACAGTTTTGAAAGTTACTATACTTTTACTTGTGCAATGAAATTATTACTCTATGGCATTTTTTAGATGACATATTATACTCTGATGTTTTCTTGAATTACATACTATTTTGACAATATACTGCACTATGACACTTTTTGAACCACGTATCATACATGACAATTTTAGGCAACATTCTATCATTTTGCGCTTTTTGAACCACATAATAATCTATGTTTTGTTTTTTTTTCTTGTCAACATGCTGTACTATGAACTACAGGCCATACTATGTTATTCTTGAGTAAAGCATACTATATTTTGACATTTTCTGAACTACATCCTATACTATGGCGTTATACACAGAGTGCTTTGGTTACATGTTGATTTATAATCTAGATTTTTTTCTGTTTTGTTTTTTGATGGGATTACCACAGACCTGACTGTGAACACTGTTGACACCCACCTCAGGGAGACGCTGCCTAAGATCTCAAGGCTGCTTGGTCGTGGTCTTTCTGGCACGTACTCTTCCAAGATGAGCCGGGAAGTTTAACACTGATGGAATGACACCAGGTCTAAACTGACAAACTTCCAATTCCTCCTCAACCCATAGTCTCTGGGAAACCTACATGGAGTAAGAAAAGTAGACAGAGAAGTAATTAAGTCTGTACACAACATATTAAAAAGAAATCATGCTAATAAATTAAGTACAAAGAACCGAATTCACCAATATACTGGAGACCAGAGCTATTTAATTTGATAAGTATAACCTTGTTTAGTAACATTTCAACGAATGTGAGCAGTCCTAAAGAACTGCCTGTAATCCCAATCATAAAATGGGTTTGGAGGAAGAACATAGATGGTAATCTGGATATACATGAGTTAGGCTTTATAACTACTATTGGTAGTATTGGTGGTAGTAATAGTAATGTGACTACTACTAGTAGTAGTGATAGTACACTACTGCTGCTGATACTGGCACTGCTACTACAACTTGTAATACTATTACAAATGCTGATACTACTTCTATGACTCTAACAGCTGTTTATACTACTACTGCTGCTTGTACTTTTAGTATTACTACTACTGCTTGTACAACTATACTACAGCTACTATTAATCGTCTGGTATTTGCTTGTCAAGCTGCTAGCTCGCCTTAGCGTTTTGCTAGTGGCTAACTAGTTAGCTCTCATAGACTGGAAGCTCTCAACAAGATTTCATAATGAAAAAAGAGCCAAAAACTATTCTTACCTATGAAAAGTCATTCCAAGTTTCCTTGTCTCAATCGTACGACGTAGTGTGTAACTGTATGCAGCACAGTGAGCCGGCATACTTGTTGTTTCCGTTTTCACGCCGTCTACATCAACAGAATGCTCTGAAACTTTGCCCCCACTAGCTTAGCCTCGCTGTAGCACGCAGCTCAAAGGGGCGTGTCCTATCTACTCATTCATATCTATGAGAACAACGGTGGCTGCACATAAGGACGCCTGACGTTGGTTAGCTGCGTAAATACCATTATATACAGTCTATGGTAAATACGTATGTGAATCGCATCATTGGCTGCAGCAGCCAGTCACCGGTCACTCACTGACTCACACTGAAAAATAGCACAGAATGAATTGTTACCTGTTTATTTTATTTACAATTTAGGTTGGATTTTTTTTTTGTGCGCAGTGCAGATTTTCTGTGCGCGGAGACCGTGTCAGCAGTGCGCAATTGCGCACGCGCGCAGCTTAGAGGGAACAGTGGAGGAAGGTGACAGTTGCTGGTTTGTTGCCCTCAACGTGTTGTGATGGAAGTCTGGGTTCTCCAGAAGGAACGTTCTGCTACCAGACAGGAAGTATCATCAATTTGTCAGGTCAGAGTCTGATCAGCTGCTGCCTCACTGAGGAGGTTCTGTGGAGGTTATCTAAAGGTTATCTAGAGGTTCTCTAGAGATTATCTAAAGGTTCTGCAGAGGTTATCTAGAGGATCTATAGATGTTCTCTGGAGGTTCTATAGAGATTATCTAGATGTTCTATACAGGTTATCTACATGTTTTGTAGATTTTCTATAGAGGTTATCTAGAGGTTCAATAGAGGTCACCTAGATGTTTTATACAGGTTCTCTAGCGGTTCTGTGGAGGCTCTGTACAGGTTATCTAGAGGTTCTCTGGAAGTTCTGTAGAGGTTATCTAGAGGTTCTGTCAGAGAGAAGCTGGTTCATGTATAAAAGAACTGAAGTGGAAGCAGAGAGACGTCCAGACAGACCAGCAGAAGATCCAGATCTGAGGGTTTGATCTTCAGCAGCTTCCAGACTGAACCAGAATTCAACCATCTGAAGCTCCTCTGGTTTTCAGATCAAACATCACAACGTTAGCATGGTTAGCTAGTAGGAAACAGGAAACCCAACGATCCAACGTTCATGAGTTCAGATTTTCAGCTGATGGTGGACGAGTAGAACTTAGCAGAAATTAAACGTCATTTTTAAACCTCCAGACTGAGTTTTATTACTGCTGTCTGCAGTTTGTGTCTTTTTTGTGGTTTGGCATCTCTTTGGATTGATCATGTTTCTCTTTGCAAATCTTTACGTCTTTGTGATTGTTTCATGTCTCTGCAGTGTTTTTTACGTTTCTTTGCACTTTTATTTCTCTGATGGTTGTTTTGTCTTTACAATGATCCTTTGTCTATGCAGAGGTTTTTTGTGTCTCTTCAATTGTTTTGTGTCTTGTTGCAGTGATTTCGTGTCTCTTAGTCATCGTTTAGCATTTCTCTGTGGTGGTTTTACATCTCCTAATGGTACTTTAGTTTTGTTTTGCAGTAAGATTGTGTCTCTTTACAGTGATTTTGGATTAATCTTTTCTCTTTTCTTTAGTTTTGTGTCTCTGGTTTAGTATCGTATTTTGAGGAGCTCAGTTGCCCTGACGATGCTGTAGCTCCCTGTAATTCTGAATTTTGTTTTGGTCTGGTTTTGCATCATTTTCTAATCATCACGTCTTCACGCAGAGCAGAGGAGACCTTTTTGTTACTTACAACTGGAATGTAATGACCCACTTGGCTACATGACGTTACGAAGGTTTTAGATTCCATTTAGTGAACGTGCAGAACCTTGCTGTTGTGGGTTGTTGTGTTTGTTGTCACACGGTTGCATGAGTGTGAAGAGATAAACAATCCTCCCTGTAGCCTCATGCAGTTTCACTGATGGACAACTGGTGGCAGTAATGTGACGAAGGGTCGCTGCCCAATAAAAGCAACAGGAGAAGAACGAAGAGACGACAAACAGGTAAATAATTCAGAGTTCATCTTTATTGTATAGTACAGAAATCCATTTGACACATTAATTTGTGTACTTCATCAGATGTTGTATTTGTGTTCCGTCAGCAGGTCGTCTCCTCCAGCAGAAGAAAACCAGATGATGTTCCACCTCCATCCAACAGACATTCTAACTGGCTGGTTGGGGTTCTTCTGGTATTTATTTTTACAAGCACTGCATTTATTAGTCTCCAAAAACTCACCAAAACGCCACCCAAAAAAAACCTCATAGTTTAGTCTATCGTCTGAAAATCAAAAACAATGTCATAGTTTTGTATGTGGTCCAAAATTACCAAAAAAACATCATACTTTGGTAAGTCGTCCAAAAATTGAAAAAAATGTAATAGTCTAGTCTGTTTGAAAATCAAAAAAAAAAATGTAAGACTTTAGTATGTGGTCCAAAAATACCAAAAAAAATGTAATACTTTAGCATGTCGTCCAAAATATCACTACAACATCATACTAAATTGTGACTCCACTCATCATACTGTACTATGTGTTGTCTTCTATGTAGCAGTATTCCCGGCTCTCTCCTGGACGATCCCTGGACCCAGTGGAGGTGGTTGGAGACGGGAGAAGCTGTCATCCCCGATGGAGGACCAGTGGAATCTTGTCACAGCACTGGACAGCTGCTTCTCTGGTGATGAGGAAGACCACAGATCTTCATCCTGCTGCTGGCAGACTCTATAACCATCACTGCTCACAGTAAACCACAGGAGGAGAAACTGACAAGATATTTGCTTTGACCTCTTTGCTGCTGTAACACTGCATATTATCCTGCTGTGGAATCAATGAAGGATTATTTTATCATGTTTTCTATACTATGAGTCCACATACTACTGTGGCGCCCACTACTAAACTATTTTGATGTTGGATGCTTGAAAAAGTAAAGCAAACTAAAAAGTGTGGTATTTCACTGAACTCATTTGTACTTAAAGAGCACCTGAAATAGACGATGGAGTCTACAACACCACTGATCAGGTACTTATAATACAGTCCTGACATCCTTCCTCAGACGTTTCACTGCCATTCAATCCTGGAGTCATGTGAGTTAGAGGTGATCAGAAATACCTGGAAGATGCTGGGGCCATGATGAATGGCCATTGTAATTAAACCTGCAAAGAAAATAAAGTCTTTGTCATAGTTTAGTATGTCGTCCGAAAATTGGAAAAAATGTCATAGTTTAGCATGTCATCCGAAAATTGAAAAAGAAGTCATAGTTT